>NC_056732.1:1244195280-1244237780 GCF_019279795.1 Protopterus annectens | reverse complement strand
TTTTTTTTTACATTTCATTAATAGCCCCTTGAGTTAAAGCGTGTTTCTTTGGCAGGTAAACCTTGAAGCTTTCATGAAGAATTCAGGAGTACAATATCAAAAGCTTTTTAAAAAGATATGTTCAAGGTGATATTAATATGGATGTAGAGGATGCAAAGCCATGCAGAACAAAGTAGCATGTTTGTGCATATTTGGTGGAAGCTGCTTTGAAATTATAAATTGCATTCACAAGCAAAGAACTGCCAGTTTGTCATGAAACACAAACAAACCATTTTAATTTATACAAGGAATTGTTGAAATTGAAACATAATTTAGCTCAATAAAAGTACTGACAATGCTTAACTTTAACAAGCAAAGAGAATAGTCTGTAAAGCCTTTGACATTGTTTTTTTCTATTAAAACAACTAAATCATTTTAGCTCCTGAAGCAGTATACAAAAAAAAATCACAATTCCTGAGTACTGACAGTTTTTTCTCGTTATCTGGGCAAACATAACTGAAACATTTCAGTTCATAAAATTGTGTGTGAACAATTCGCAACTCCACAGCACTATGACAGTCAAGAAAATAACAAAGGCCAATCAGTGGAATTTATTAATTTTCACAAATTTCTTACCTCAAGACTGCATGATCCAAAAGAAAAACATGATACAAAGTAAGCCAGAACATGTATAGCAAGATCCAGCCACTCTTAACTGAAATGTTAAAACATTACCTATTCACAATTTAAAAGTTTGCATTTTAATGTATGTTTAATGTATAGAGAGTCATTAAGTAATGGAACAGCAGTGACATTCAATGTAAGCTGTCAGTGCAATTCTTTATTCTATAGATCTGCCACCAAATTAATCTCCATTGCATTTGTATTACACTGTCCAACACAAAAATAACATTTTCATACTGGAAACTCATAAAAGAATGTTGATAAAGAGCACTAGGTGTATGCTTTGATCTCGTTGTATACAAATGTTCAACAATCCTCAATGGCAGCCTACAAAACATGTTACCTATGTAAAATGCCTCACAGCTATCAGAGTGTACTACAAATTTTAATCCGAAATCAAAATGAGACCTTATGCCAGTAGCCCTTTGTGTGTTTGTTAAATTAACATTAGGATTAGAATAGATGCATTTTGGTTCTCCCTCCATCAAATGAAAGAATTGTTTGTAAACAACATTCATTTAGTAATAGCAGTAACAAAATTCACAGCTTTTACGTTACTACTCCTACTACTATTAATGTAGCCTCCAATTACAAACATCTCTTTGAAAATATTCAGTATGTCAGGAAAATTCTCATTATCTGTTTGGAGTCTATCCACTCTTATTCCTTGTCCTTTCACAGCATTGTTTTTTTATATTGTGGATGACAATCTTTTGCATGCAAATATGCATGGCAAAATGCAGGCTTATAAAATACTCTAACATCCTTACTGTCATGCACAAAAAAATAATAGTAATATATTAAGCAAATATTCATAAGCCATTTCTATGCCGACATCTCATGAGATGACATACACACTTATTAACAAAATGTCACCAGGGAAGTTCAAACCTTTTAACAGTTCAAGAAAATGTCATGAGTCTGTCAAACAAAATGTGGATAACTGAACTTCCTTAATTAATAATCTGCCTGTTAACATTTTCAATACAGCAGCTTTGGAACCTATTGCTGAAGTAATCTTTCTAAACAGTGGATTAGTGACCAATGTGTACAGTTTTGATATCCCAAAACAGCTTGTATTTTAGGTCATTCAACAAATTAAAAAGTCATGCATGTCCATTGTAACGCAATTAGTGTCCAGCAATTACAAGAGCTGTGTGTTAGCTCTGTTGAGGCCATATACTGTTAGATTCTTCCAATGTTTTTTTCCTTTACTTCTACGTATATGTCAGGGTACGTAAGCACAATACCTGCACTTGTCTGTCTTAATTATTATTACTTTTTAGATTGTTACGCAATGTTCACAAAGCAATTCTTTCAGGTACTGTCAGATTATAACATCTGTTTTTAGTCTTTCTAACATTGTATTGTATGCTTTACATGTATGTCTTAAAAAGCAGCTAATGTTTGGTGGAATGGAGGTTTCAACATGCTTATTGCATTTTAAGCTACTTTTATCAGTAGCTACATTGAGTATTTACTGAACAAATATTTTAGGCTTAATTTACAAGAGAAAATCTTCAAACAAGGTATTGTCAACTTTAGCCCTATTGCATTTTATAAATCTACAACTTTTTGTTAAATACACTAATTTAAGTAGTTCACAATGTAAGAAAAATTAAATTGTGTACATCAAACAATGCTGGCTAGTTGTTTACTAGTTCCCAAGAAATGCTGGATATTGTCACTTTTCACTCACATCTTCTGGTTCCTAATTGTACAATTCTTCTCTCTATTCCTATTGTAGTTTTTTTTTTTTTTAGATAAAGATACCTTTGCCATCTGCGGCTGGCATTGTGTCTCTCTTTCTGTTATTCTTTTAGATCTCCTCAGAGCAAACTGTTACAGAACTTTCTGATTTTTCACTTATCGTTTTCTGTTGTGACTGGATGTTGCAATAGAAAGCAGTACCATTCATATACTAAAGTCGAATCTCTTAGAAACATACTATAATTGTTATGTATGGTTTCAATGTCAAGCTTTTCAAATAACAAAAATATTATAACATTTAGACTGAGTGTGTTTATAGAGTTTTTCATTCAAACTGCCTGAATCAGTTCACATATGATGTGTTCATTATCCTGATGTTAAAACATGTTTTGTTCATTCCACATTTTTATAATGTCAAGCTTAACTCTGTTGAATCATGAGAATGAACTGAAAAGCCTTTGACACTGTTATTTTTTTTTTTCTAGCAAAAGACAAGTGAACTTCATAGGCCAACATCATTAACAAAACCCTCTTGAGAGCAATTTGTAACGGAATACCAGCAGTTATTTGTGTTTGCTCCAAGAATTCTCAAAACTGCATATCAATGAGTAGAAGAGACTTGGAAAACTTACAAAGTTTCGTCTTATATACAAAACAATCAGAAAATGTATCTAATTAATGCTACTGAATTAATAATGGTATGTATTCCTCTTTAAATTTGTCATATTCTAAAACACATTGGCAGATGTGTTGTATTGCAGCTGCATTCATCTGATTTCTTCCAAAGCTGCCTTTTTTAAAATAATGCTTACATACAAGTATACTTTTCTTGATGTGGCTTGCTTGCTGATCTCTCTGTAACGTGTCTGTCTCAATCTTATAGCTATAAGCTAATGTGTGATCACTGAAGATTTTTGAAACCTAAGGGAAAAGTACAGTAGACTTAAGTGCAGTAGCACTTATGATAACTTAAGTGCTATAGATGTTGTGAATTAATTAGGAATGTATCATTCACCAATTCAATGGATAATGAAGAATTCTAATTTTCCTTGTAATACAATGACCTAAAGCACATTATTTGAGTTTTTGGATATGTCTCATCAGTGTCATGCTAATCTCATCTGTAAATTCTGAAGTAAGGTTAAGTATATTTCTTTTGCACTTCCTGCTAATGAGATGTAATATTTGGGTCAGTCAATCATGTAGACCCAAGAAAAGTCTTAGTCTGAGCTATTAACAAAAGTCGGCCATTGTCTCCAAATAAAACAATCATCTTATGTTTTCTTAGGCTGTCATATAGAATGCTGTACTTTGAGAAGGCAAAGTAGCCCAGAAGCTTTCAAGGAGAGTAACTCTGTGTTCTTTTCCTTCCTGAGTTCAGTCTGTACCCACTCATTAGGAGATGAGCCCCACTAAAATATTAATTTATTTACTTTTGTTGTCAGAATACTCCACATACAGAAGGCCTATTTTGAATGCAAACCTGATAGGAATTTATACTCACTCAGACAGCACAGTTACTATAGTTTATTACTGCACTTTTTTCTAACTTGCACCATTCTTTAACTACCGCTTGCTGGGTTCATTCATTTATTTTACAAGTGTGGGTTCTGGGAACTGTGAAGGCTTTTTAGACGACATAGAAATTCAAGATCTCCCTGTACTTGTCTGCTTATTCTTAAACCTTTGCATTATGAAAACAAGCTGACCCTGCATGCTTTCTTTTTACCTCAGTAGATTGTGATACGGGATTGGTACAAGTAAAGAAGTTCATAAAGCACAACAGTGTAACTTATTGCTTTAGCCACATTATTCTGATGTATTTTATTTAGCCTTTGATGGCAGTGTAGGTCCCATTAGGCTAGTGTTATCTTTTCAGGGAAGACCCTAGGTGGTATTTTCACTACTAGGAGAAATGTGGCCAAGGCATCAGGGAACTTCCCTTACTCATTAGGAGAGTGTTTGTTCTGGCCCTAGTGCAATGTTGACTGGGATAACCATGCTCAAGGAATCCAAGATGGTGGATAGCACAGAGGTGAATGCTAGTACTGTGGTGAAATTGTTAGATGATTAAGAGGAGTTATTTCACCAAAACTTGTTTGCTTCATCAGAAGCAAATGATTTAAGAAATGATGGATGTATTATTACAACCCTCCAATTGAAAGAATTGCAGGATGATATTTTGGGTGAACTATTAATGCAGAGCAAGCCAGAGAGTAGAAAAGATGTTTCTTGGGGTGAAATTACAGATAAAATCCATTTGGAGGAGTTTGAAGTCATTCTGAAAGAAGACAGTCTAAGAAGAAAATCATATGCTGACACTGTTAAGGACAATGCAGGGAAAGTAGTGAGAGAAACATAAAAAGAGTAATGTTAACAATTAAATGAAATGTGTTGCAAGAATCCAGAACAAAGAAGAAAAATAAATGGACAAGTATGATATTTGGGATAATTTGATGCTGCCATTAGTTGTAAAGGCTCATGAAGTAAGAGCTTTTATTCTTATTCATAAAGAGAAAATGTATGGCATTATATTTGATACTAGTTCTGTTATAGAAAATGTTTTGGGAGAGTATGAAAAAAAAGAATTTCGGACAGAAGTTGAAAAAGTAACTTTGAAGAGACATTTAAGTAAACTATGTAAAGATGTTATGGGCATTAGTAAAGTTTATGATAATAGAGGATTATGGACTGGTGGATGGGACTATCATATTGTATTAAAATGGAAAAAGAGAAAATTGTTCATATTCCTAGTTTGATATGTGCAGAAGGAAATAAGGGTGGCGTAAAATACTGAGGTCACCTCTAATCATGCTTTGTCTGAGGGCAGGATGATCATTTGATAAGTAGTTGTGATAAAAAGAAATGTTATATTTGTGGGGAAACAGTTTATGTGCAAATAAATGTGAATTGAAATGTTAATGTAACAAAACTGGACATTTATGGATGGAGTGTAATACAGAGAGAAAGGATATAAAAGAAGAAGACAGTAAAAGTGAGGAAAATAAAAGCAAAGAAAACATATGAAGAGAAAAAAATGGTAGCAATAAAAGATAAAGAGGAATCAGGGAAGCAAGAACAGGCCAAAACAAAGATAATGTTAAAGAGAACCAGGAAACAGAAGATAGTATAGAAGGAGGGTCTGAAATAAGTGAAGGGAAGATATAAACTGGAAATAGTGAAAGGGAAAACAATTATATTGATAAAAGTGCAAGAGAAAAAAGTTCAAAGGGATAAGAGTAAAACAGAAGAAGAAAAAAGAAAAGAAATGAATAATGTAAATCAGATAAAGATATATACAATTCCTAGTAAGCTACAGCATTGGTGCAGTGATAATGTTAGTGTTTTTTCAGTAAATGTAAAATATAAGTAAAATAATAGGCATCTTAAATTATTGTAGTAAGTGTGATATTGATATATTAATATTGGAAGTTGTAAGATTTCTAATGCAGGAAATGAGATTACAAACAGAAAAGCTTTTGGGAAGTGACACAACTGGAACATAGGAAAAGAACCATGTTCTCTTATAGTGTTACTTTGTATAAAGTACTGATGGGAAGATTAATTATTGCAGATCTCAGATGGAATAATCCAGGAAAAGCCTAAAGACACAAGCAAACAAAACAGAGTTATAGCATTATATGCCTGTCTTACATGTAAAGAAAGAGAGAAAATGTATTTCATAAAATTCTGGATTAAATAGTAAAGAATGTGAATATAATATTAACAGGAGATTTTTAATTGCAATTTGAGAGGATAACAAGAGAAGCAATAACATTAAGAAAATATCTGACATTATAAAATTTAATTTAAAGATTTAGAATATTAATTTGTGGGCATTCAGTACAGGTGTATATGAGACAGAGATAGATTCTTTCATTGTATCAGAAGTTTTAAATATTGCTGAAGAAGAGATAAAAGAAAATAAGAAATATATCAGCTTGAGAAAAAGAATAAAGAGATTAAATGAGAAAGTATGGGATGAGAATGGAAAGAACATAATTATAAAAATATGGAAATATCATATTTCAACTAGATTATGTTATAAAAACTGATCTGAGAGGTGTCTCTCATTCAAAAAAAAATAAGAAATGTTTTTTAGAATGGCAGTTAGGTGCAAGAAAGGCAGAAAAGGCAAATTATAGGGCAACATGTAGATGTTTTAAAAGATTTGAAAAGAAATGTTAAATTAATATTTTGTGACAGAACATAGAATTTATGAAAAGAATAAAGAGAAAAGTAAAGAATTATTATTTAGCAGACATATTATTTACTAGGTAAAACAGAAAAGGTGTCAGCTTACTTCAGTAGTATAGCTAGAGAAAATGCTAGCATAGTGAGAGAAATAAAAGATGATAGAGTAGAGAAAAGAAGGTCTCAGGAACAAATTATGAATATCATAATAAATTAAGTAAAGAATATGTGTCAAGATAAAAAGTAGGTACACAAAAAAGACTGGAATATTAAACAATTACTATACATGGAAAATAAAGAATTAGAAAATTAAGTTTCCTTATATGAATTAAATAAAATACTTGGACAAGTTAATTTATAGTCAGTTGTAGACCCCAATGAAATAAGATATCAATTCTATAAGAATTTACAGATTCGCAGAAAAAAATACTTCTTAAAAATTATGAATAAGTGTTTAAATGAAGGTTTTATGTAGACAGATCTATGCAGTGATGTATTTAAATTTGTACTGGAAAAGGAAGATAAATATGTAATCAAAAGTTGAATGCATACTGTATTGAATAATGCAGATTACAAGATTTTTATGAAAATAATTCAGAAGAGAATGGAAAGTAAAATGAAAAATATTATGGAAGATGGCATGTATAGTTTAAAGGGAAAAGCATGCCAGGAATTGTTATTAATAGTAAGGGAAATTGGGGATGGTATTATTCATAGAAAAGAGGAAACAAAGCTTATGATAATAGACTTAAAGCATTTGATACAGTGCAATATGAACATTTATGGATAATTATCATGGAATATAACAATGAGGAAGTTGAGAATGTTTGTTTCTCATATGACAAAAACAAAGTAATAATTTTAGTGAATGGATGGTTAAGTAAAGAAACAGATATAATGAATGACATATGTCAAGGATGCCCCATGAGTAGTACACTATTTGCATTAATTATGAATATATTGGATAATATGTAAATATACATATGTAAGATTCTACTTATATTACTATTAAAGGGATAAAAACTCCAGTTATGTTGACTTATCCAGATGATATTATACTAATTACGAAAAACAAAGTCTGGATAAAAGAAAAAAATATGTTATATATAGGAATGCTTAAACATAATAGGTGTGAATTTAAATAAAGACAAGAGTCAAGGACTGGGCAATGCAGAAACAATAGGAAAAATACCTTTTTTGATGAAAGAAATGTATGTGTTAATTATAAGATTTGGCGGTAAAAATGTAAGTGAAGAATAATGGAAAAGGAGATTTACTTTTAAATATTGAACTCTCAGAATGCCAAAGACAAAAATTCTGAGACCATAAGGTAAAAAGTCCAATATCATGAAAGCTTACAATCCCAAATGCTAAAACATCGAAATCTCATTACATCAAATTTGACACTACCTAACATCAACGTGTACTTCAAACTAAAAGTATCTCCTAAGAACAATTATGTCAGAACTTAAAGCACATTGCTTTACAATAATACACTACCTCCAATATTGGTCTAAACAGCAGGAGCGTAGCTTCATTAACTGAAACATAAAAAAGTAAAACTATTTTTTTCCTATGCTTTTGCATACCCCACACCTCCCGCAAATTAAATATACCAACTCCAAGATTACATTCCAATGAGGAAAAGCATACAGTACTAAAACACAATTAGTATTCATACCACCATTGGTATGAATATAAATTCACTTTTACTGACTGTTGCAAATGTAGCTGATATTTACTACTATGCATTCTAACAAATACTACACTACACAAAAGCCACATTTTCTCAAGAAACTGTACACAACTTAAACCATACATATGTAACACTCTAGCAATCACTGTACAAGGTCTCCCAACAGCTAAATGTTGTGTAAAATACCACTACACACATTATGCCTCACCATGTTAACACAATCCCCTACATTACATTAAACAAGAAATGTTTTAAACTTCTAACTACTACCTAAACATAAAATACTATTTATACCACTCCAAACACATACCAAACAATTACTACCACTACATTTATTTACTTAAACATTAAACTTACAAAAATTTCTCCACCTCGCCAGGAACTAAGAACGAATGCTACGCAACCTTTTTTTTATGTACTAATCACTAAACTTTAAAGCAACAGAGAAACATTTCACCCCTTCCCCTTTAATGTTCACATAAGAATTCGATATTCTGGCGCTCAGTCTTCTAACTTTTCAGTAATGTGATTTTTACGACCTTATTGTCTTGGTATTTTCATCTTTGGCATTCTGGGATTTTGATATTTAAAAGTAGATCCTGGAAAAAGATAGTAGATGACATAAAGGAGCTTTACTGTTTTTGGAAAACATATAAGTTACATTTTAATAAAATGGTGCATCTGAGTAATTCAGTCCATATTGGGAAAGATAATGTATTTAGTAAGTATCCATATATTGCCAATAATTTATGAAAAATAAGTATTACAAGCATTTTTTTTTCTTTTATATGGGGTTTGAGACTGAATCCATTGAAGAATCAATAAGGAAGATGGAGATTTAGGATTAATAAACCCAGTCATATATGCTTCTTCATTGAACTTCTGTAGAGTTTTGCTTTTGGTAAAGAATAAAAATGAAACACTAATAGTGACTCTATTAAAGTGGTATTGGGATTTGTTAAAAAAATCAGAAGAGGAAAATAGTGTATAAAAGATGAAATGAGATATTTTCAAGAAAAAATACATTTATGGGAAATAAAAATTAATGAAATTGAAAATGAAACGAAAGTGTAAAATAAAATATCATGATACAATATTATTATAGAAATCATGCTGATTTAACAAATGAAAAAGCTAAAGCTATAAAAGTACAAAAAGCATGGCATAATAAGCAAATGGAATCTCAAGATTTTTATGGCGATTACTGACTAATAAATTACCAATAAAAGGAAATATGCCATATAAAAAATAGTGGAAGAGTTTATATATTTGGCAAAGAGGGAACTACAGTACATAAAACTTGGCAGCAGGACAGAGTGAGCAGTTAAAAGTTATTTATTAATTCCACAGTGATAAAAATGATGTGTTTTGATCAATAATATTAGACTTCATCATATAATATTGCCTCACAGCAAGAGGTTCTCCAGTTCAATCCTCAGCTGGGGTGCCTTCTGTGCGGAGTCTGCATGCCCTCCCTCTGGTCATGTGGGTTTTCTCTGGGTGCTCTGGTTTCCTCCCACATCCCAAAGATATGCTGTAGGTGGATTGGATACTCTTATTATTTTCTTATTATTTATTTACTGTCCATAAATAGACTTAAAAGTAAAAGTAAAAGAAAACGTCTTGGACTTTCAGAATTGCCATTTAGCTGAAACACCTGATATCCTTAAAGGGCAATTTGCATATATCCCATGTTGACTCTGAAACAAGAGGTTTAAGATATCACACAGTGGAAAGTCTAACTTTGCTACATTTGTTTCTTTTTGTGTTTTTCACCAATTGTTTTTCCTGTGTGACCTTTTTAACTCATTGTTTAAGTTTGTTAGTTGGGATATTTTGTAGACACCCTAATGTTTATGGATATCAGTTGGGTGCAATAACCCTGTGTTTCCAAAAGTCAAACATTCCTCTTATGCTATGTGGATGATACCATAAGAAGGCAGAAACATGCATGTCCACAGCTAGAGGGGTTTGGTTTTATTGGCCAGAAATTGTCCATAAATAGACTTAGAAGTAAAAGAAAAAGTCTTGGACTTTCAGAATTGCCATTTAGCTGAAACACCTGATATCCTTAAAGGGCAATTACCATATATCCCATGTTGCCACTATAATGACATTGACAGAATGAATATTCTAGGACTGACCACATGTGCCACATTTCACCATTTTCCGACCGGAATTAATCTTTTTATTCCTATGAGCTATATTTTCAAAGATGTTTTTGAAACTACTCTCCCGTTTATGTATTTTTAAGACAGTCGCCAAGTTTCTCATAGATGTCTCTGTCTTTCAAAATTATTTGCCAATTTGTTATAACTATTATTTTTCTCAATATCCCAGTATAGCTTTTGGGAATATTTAAGGCTTTTCTTAAGTCACTATTTGAAATGTTTCTGTTTATATAAAAGTCCATGACTAACATATCTTTGAGAAGAGGATACTTAGAAAGATTTAGGATTCTATTATTAAGCCTTAAGTTAGGATTTCATAGGTTCATAGGTGTGTACTAGTCTAATGGCCCCAGAGGCTTTACAAGCCTATCCCATAGAAGTGCCCTGGCATAGCACTGCCCAATGTTAATTCCCAGTGCCTCTATCAAGTAGAGCCACTGGAGTGATCCCCAGGGTGAACTTTCTGTTTCCCATCCACTCATCAAGATTTCTCTTGAAGAGAACCAGTGAAGTGCTCTGCTTGACATTTTTGGGAATCTATTCCAGAGCTTGGGCAGTCTCTGGGTTATGAACCTTTCCTATAGCATGTTCTGTTGATTGTGATAATGAGGTTGAAGTCTCTAGATCATGTGGTATGGAGGGATTAAGTGAAATGGTTGTAATAACATAAATGATTTTTTTTAAATCACTCAAATCTATTAGACTTTGAGGAGTTTGTATCATATATGTTAAGAAATTATTGCAGTTTTATTTTTTTGAAAATTTATTTTTTAATAAAAAGTAAAGGTTTTAAGTTACAATCAGATTTACATACAAAATTGTACCATATTTTAACCTAAGTAAGGCTCCATAAAGTAAATTTGGGATTATATTCTGATATTTGAATTAGTTTGCTAGAATTTGCTATATGATAATACAATTAAAATCAGGAAGACTCAAGCCACCAAGGCTTTTAGGATAAACTATCTTTTTGTATACAATCCTATTTGATTTTGGGGCCATATGAATTTAGGCAGTTTAGTACTGATATTACAAATACATTTTATTGATTGCTAGATTGACTGAATTAAACTGAAACAATAACTTAGGTAATATATTCATTTTGATGATAGCCACTTTAGAAAGCAAAGAAAGATTTAGTTTATTCCAACATATAATACCATTTTTAATACTTAATCACATTTTTGCAAAGTTATTTTTAAAGAGATAAAAAGTTATCCCCAGGTAGTTTGATGAAGTGTTAGTCTTAATGAATGACTCAGGAGTAAGATCAAGCAAATTATAATTAGTATTAGCAGTGAAGATGGAAGACTTAGGTAAGTTTTGTTTGTAGTTAGAGAATTTGGAAAAATATCAAAGGTATGTAAAATCCTAGACAAATATGTACTAGGTAAGGTAAAATAGAGATTTAGATCATCAGCAAAGGCAGTTAAGGGTATATGAATCTTACAAATCTCCAGGATTAAATGTTAAGTTTTTTTATGGTATCATCAGAAATAGTGGTTTCACATATAAATTGAATAAGTAAGGCGAAAGGCGAAACCTTGTCTTGTGCCATTGATTATCTTAATTGGGGAAGAGGGAATTTTATTAATGAACAGAGATATGTAGGCATTTGAATAAAGAATGTTATTAAATTAATAAAAATATGTGGGAATCTAAAGTGTGGCAAAACTGAGAAAAGAAAATTCAAGTTCAGTCTATCAAATGCTTTTGAGGCATACGATGTAACTGAAAACATAGATAAATGTAATGTTTATAAAATGTAATTAAAGTATTTAATGTTAGTGTATTGTCACAAATTTGTCTAGTTTGCATGAAGCCAGATTGAAAAGGACAGATTATTTGCGGTAAAATAGTTTTCAACCTATTTGCTAGAATTACAGCAAAAATCTTGATATCAACATTTATAACCAATATCAGTTTATAATTCAATGGATTTTTAAGATCCAGATTTGATTTAGAGATAAGAATAGTTTTAAAATTACTAAGATAAAGGTCAGAGATACATTTTTTATGTATATAAGAGAAACTGTTGAAGTGAAGCAAAACAACCAAAAACAAAAGCAGGAGGCAAGGCAGTCAGAAACAGCACCAAAACTCCAAGTCCAATGGTAACCTGTCCCTAGGTATCATGGGCATTTATTAGGAGGGGGTATGTAAGTCAAGAAATTTCTAGAGATTATGTGGAGGGGAAATGTCAGTTTGAACATTACTGTCTACCTCTATCAGATACATGGGGGCATGACACAGGGTGAATTTCCAATTTCCCATCCATTGGTCAAGGTCAGGCTTAAATAGGTTTAGGGATGGACTCTGCTTCACATGGATGGGAAGCCTATTACAGAGCATGAAGATCCTCTGAAACACATATCTGTCTCACTAACATCTCTTATTTATGTCACAAACAAAATTTAAATCCTTGCATCTAGTAGTTCTGATGCAGTTCATTTTGTGGATGGGCAAAATGTCCATCAGAGATGGGTCAGAGGATGCATTGTATGCCAGGCATAGATCACCTATCAGTAACCTGTGGAAGATGGAGTATAGAGATAGGGCTCTAAGGTGATCCATAGGGGACAATGTGCTTTTACCCTGGTTCTGCCAATAAGGAACCTTTGTGGATGTTCCAACTGTTGCATATGTTTGGTCAGGTATATGCCAAACAGGGCATTATACTCAGTGATGGGTCTGATAATAAGGGCTGAATAAAGTGGCACTATGACTTTCTTGGACCTGCATGAGATGCCTTTACTTTTAAGCTGGGTGAAATAGAATGATTTTCTTACTACCTTGGCCACATGTTAGTCAAAGGCCAGATTATTGTCTACATACATATGTTTCCAGATCCCTGACTACTCTTAGGGGTGTTCTATCAATTAAATAATATAGTCTGTGTGGCAATTTCCCCAAAAGGCACTATATTGCATTTCTTGGCATTGAGTTCTACTCCATGAATTTGCACCATTCATTTGTCTGTGTTAGACCCTCATTTCTCTTAACTTGCAGAGGATCACCTAGGATCCCACAGGATGAGCTGGAGACTGTTTTGGGGATAGACAGATCTGGTCTACCATGCTCAACTTTTTAATATTGCAGCCCTCACAAGGTCAAGCAGTTTAGAAAAAGGATGGATGCATTACATAGATTAGTGGTTACAATAATACACCAAGTTAGCTTTTCCAATAATCTACTGGTTTAAAAAGATAAACCTGCTGATGGCATAGTAAAATTCATGAAGATTAGAATTATATCAAAGCATTTACAAGAACCTCACAGCTGATGATAACCCACATTCTCAAATGTACACCATAGCAGACTATGCAGCCATAATTCAAAAGTATAAAGCACTCTTCTGCAAAATTCTGTACTCTGCACCATACTTTCTTAGGAGGGTAACAGAAAGAAGTGTCAATCCTCTTACAGCTATCTTCAGTCCATCACTTGCAACAGGAATATTACCCCTAACCCTAAAACAGATGACTGTAATCCGTCTCTCCAAAGTGACATTATCCAAAACACATAAGGACTTTCAACTTGTCTCTAATTTCTGTCCTTTTGCTAAAGTGTTTGAAAAAAACTCCTGTACAAACAAATGCTCAAGCATAGCAGCTGTGTTTTACTATCAGACAGACAACGTGGTTTCAGAAATGACTTTAGCATACCATTGCAACAGTTTCTGACATCATCTACAGCAATATTAATGAAGGACTGATTA
The DNA here is from genome assembly GCF_019279795.1 of Protopterus annectens. Classification (NCBI taxonomy): domain Eukaryota; kingdom Metazoa; phylum Chordata; order Ceratodontiformes; family Protopteridae; genus Protopterus; species Protopterus annectens. The sequence goes on along the minus strand of NC_056732.1, from coordinate 1,244,223,628 downwards.
CAACTGGAATCTCTGTTGGCATGACAAGGGCTTTTGAAACTGTAAGCCACAGCTTGTTCATCTCCCAATTAACAAAAAAGTCATTTTTTAAGAACTGATTATCATCTCTAGGCACCCTTAATACTGGAGTCCCTCGAAGTTCAGTTGTGAGTCCTTTACTGTTTTCTCTTTTCATTAATGATCTTACTGAAGACCTTCACAAATTAAATCTCACATTGCACACTGATAATATAATGTACCTCTGACCTACAAAGTCAAGTCCCAGCACTACTTCTCCAAACTTTGCTTTTGAGATGAATCCAACAAACTATTGATCAACCACAAATAAAAATAACCTGGTATCATCAATGCAGACAATTGAAACAATATTATTCTGTATGTATCCAAATACAAATAGCTAGGTCTTAATCAAGATTTTTCTATCTCTTTCACCACCTGCACAGATAACATTATTAATAAAGTAATCTCCCAGCTAAAATTGCTATAAAATCTCACATTTCTCCCTTCCTTCAGTCCACATAGCCCTTGACAAAAATATTCTCCTCCCAAAACTCGGATATTGTAAGAAAGTCTTTCTATATTGCACAATGTATAAAAAAGAGACTGTGTCTATATTTAGGAATGTCACTGTTCCCCTGTACTCAACCCTCATTAGATCAGTCATTGAGCATAATGCTCCCTTTAGCATATATCTGTCCAAACACATGGAACAACTAGAAAACCCTCAGAGATATATTATTACAAGTATATAAGGCCTAAACAATATGTCCTACATGAACTGACTCAAAGCCCTATCACTATACTGCTAAGAGGTGGCCATCAACCTCATCTGGGATTCAAGGCATCCTCTGACCCAATACTGATGGATTTGCTGTATAGCAGCAAGTCAAGTGGTATCAGAAATATTCAGTTCAGGGATCTACACCTGTTCTGCAACATCTGCAGAATGGTTTGGAGGGACAGTTATATCTCTCAGTGGATACTACTGCTCTGGAACAGACTCACCATTCATGTAAAACAAAGCATAACCCTGTCCATATTCAAGTGAAACATGGCTCTGTGGATGAGAACAGAAAGTTTGCCCCAGGACTGCCCCTGTACTACTAATGGACACAGGCAGTTCTTAAATGTTTTATCCCATGAATGGGTCCCCTCCAATTATCCCTGGTATGATCCTAGTTATTCTCCGTGGAGGTAATATATAATTATTGACTATAGGATGAATAAAGCCAATCTAACACCAAATGGGGCTGATTAATTGAAGCACCAAAACGGATGTTGGCTAAACTTAAAATGGCCTGCTTAGGCAGCTAGCCTAGTGCTTACCTGTGAACCTATGGACTTCCATTACTAGTCTTTCATGCTACCTTACTACTACTTAGAGGCTACAGATAGAAGATAACAAAATATGGAGATTTGCACTGCTTGCAGATGCTTAGTGGCACCACGTCAGTCTGCTAAAGAGATTTAAATGGTTCCCAGTCACAGAAAGGTTAACCTGCCTTCTAGGCAACATTATATATAAAGCTTTGAGAGAGGTATACTGTCCATGCCTGAATAGTTTGACTCAGAAAATATACAAATACCTTATGAAATAGCCAAGAAGACATGAAATCCCTCTGCCACCGCCACTCCTGTTAAACACTTACCAGCGAAAGTGCATTCTCTTGACTTGTCTCAGCTTTGTGGAACAGTCTCCCACATGAAATAAATGCCACGACTCACTTTAAGGGTTCAGGAGAATATTAGCCTAGTACCTCCATAATGAAGGGAACCTGTAAATGTTTTAAGGACACCAGATAGGAATAATCACCATTGACTGAAAAGTATCTTGTTCCTGGATAATCATTCATTCCTACCTCTGCTGTAGGTGTTGACATTGATATACTGTACCTATCAGTTTTACTGTATATATTGAACATTGATACTGAAAATCCTGTATGTAAATTAATCTTTATACTCTAACAGCTGGGTGTGTAAAGTTCTAACTGCTACATTTCTTCTTCTACTTCTTCTTAAACATGCATTACGACTATCTGCCTCACTGTTTATGTATCCTATTTAAGTGGCATTTATACTTTCATTTGTTGCAGTGTCAGTTGCATAACTCTAATTTGTGAAGATTTTTGCCTTTTATTCTGTCTGTTTCTTATAAAATTGTGTTTTCCTGGTAAATCACTGAGGACTGAAGTCACTAAATAATGACATACATTTGAGTTTCAGAATTCATATCCTTCGGAAAATGCATGCTAACACAAATCCTGTTGTTCCAGCAACTCCAGTTTATAACTTTTGTTCTGGTATAGGATTTTAGTTATCAAAAGTGGAGTGTTATAAATTTTTATAATACTTGGCAAAAATTTAGAAGGTGTTTGCATCCATTCAAAATATCTCACTAAAGTTTTCTTTTTATAAAATGATTGCTGTTTGATATTCAACAAATAAATTTTTTTTTTGGAGGTCAGCTATATGTTTCATGGTTTCATCTGTGAAGTTAGTTTGTAAGTCATGTTCTAGTTTATTGATTTTCAGTTTTAATTCCAATTCTTTGAGATTAAATAACTTCTTATAATAAGTGGCTTTACTTACAAATTATCATCTGATTTGGGTTTTGAGGGCAGCCCATTGGCTATCGAGTGGAATTTGAAAATTTAAGTCATCATGTAGAAAATTTTCCAAAAAATAAGCAATTTCCTTTTTAATATCTTCTTTTTGGATTACGTTAGTATTTAATGTCTAATTGTTAACTTTGTATTTTGGTTTGAATAAATCTGGGCAAATTAATAATTTTAATTGAAGACTTAAGCAGTGAACATATAAATTACAATATATATTGTGAGGTAGCTGCAAAAAGGAAATAAAATAATAACAGAAGTTGTCCTTTATAGTTCAAGCTGACTGTGTGTAAGAATAAAACTATTCAAAATTCTGCACTCTTGACTAGAAGTCTGGAATATAAGAAGGGGAGGAGTCTCAGAAAAGAGTACAGATTTGTTAGAAATACAAAATAATTCTGTCAATAGTGGAGAAAGGAGATGAGAGGATATAACAAGGTGTATAGGGTAGGTAGGTAGGTAGGTATAATGCAATGAAGATCAGGGAAGTTTCTTTTGTAATAAAATTAGAGAGTGGGGAAATAGTAATGGATCATAGGTGTGTAAAAATATTAGTGGAGTCTTTTTTTCCTAAATGCTTTTTCAAACTCTGCTTTACTTCTGTATGTTTCTAAATGCTGAAGGCCTGATAGTTCCCATCACAAGTAATTACAGAACAACTCCTAAATAACTTTACCAAATTATTATAAGACCCTGTGTGTTTTGGTATATATAAAAGAATGAATAAAGTTCTCCAAATCTGATGGCTGCAGACTAGTGACAGTGGATTTATTTAAATACTTTGTAGACTGAGTGGATCCCCCACAGCTCACCTTGATTAGATTTCTAGCAAGACCAGTAACAAAGCCAGACTGTGGTGAAAGACATCAGTTTCCTCTGTTTACACACATGTACACACACACACACACACACACACACACACACACACACACACAAACACACACGCGCATAAAGTGATTATAAAAGGAATATTCATTCCTCAGACAGAAAGATGCCTGTTAGTTATAGCCACTCTTTGCTTTTGCTAAAAATATAGGCTTATGAATCATAAACAAGAATCTGCTTTTCGCTTCCATCAACCAGAACTGAGCACCAGTACTTTGCTCTTCAAAGCGTGTCTAGGTTTCAATACTAAGAGCTGATTTTCTTCTGGCTTAACTTTCTGCAGACAGTAATAATATTGTTGTCCCATGCCTATATCATACAAACTGCATACTCAAACCCCAGCTTAGTCATTATCCAATAGCTGACATTTTGTCTTCAACCTAACCATACCAGAATGCATCATGAAAACATGTATTATTTTAGCCATGATTTTTTTAACTTTTGCAGCTGTTGAACCCCATGCATCCTAGATGTCCACTAAACAACTGCATCCTCTAAATTCTCTGCACACTCTACTTCTGTGCTAAGAATTCTCAGGTACTATACCCTTACATGTAAAAAAACCCATCCGTCCCACCCATACTTAAAGAGATGAGTTGGGTTTAAAACATGTGACTTATAAAATGTATTCAGAATACGTTAAACAAGTGAGAATATGCTATTACTTAAATTAATCCACTTGAGTTGTCCTGTTAATCCTGTTGAGTGGGAGTACTTTATTTGCTCCTCGTTGACACTTATGCTGTATGGAACTTTCACTGTTGGTAGTATCCTGACTAATTCATCTCTCAAAAGGGACTAGGCAAACAGTAATTCAAAATATCACCCTAGTGATATCTACTTTTAAGAATCAGAGAACCTCTGTCAGAACAGTGATACTGGAAAGCAACCCTGAGGGGGTGGTGAAAACCTGGCCTACATAGCTTAACTGGGATTAGTTAAAAAAAAAAAGAATAAATAAATAAATAACCTGCACTGGCCCCCCCATGCAGGGTCTTCTCCCACATAGTTAAGTGTGGGGATCAGACACAATACAACTCAAATGCCAACCAATATTAGGATTGATTTAGGTGGACTAGATTGTTACTATGGAAACTGTCTCTTAGGATACAGAATGTTAGCTCACTGCTGGGAAAGCAGCTGAACTTGTGTGATTGGCAGAAAAAAAGTAACAGTGAGATTTAGTTAGTCTTATCTCTACGTACAATATTGATTCTTTAGCCAGCCTTTTCAAATGTAGGTTATCTCTGTCCTACTCTGGAAGTGGACCTCAGGAAAGGCCCCAAGCTGGTTTAAGCAAAGTCAGAATTTGATCAGTAGAGAAATCAGTCTCTTCAACAAATTACTGAGATGCAGAAAGCAGACTCTGGCTGTGGTTTGTGCACATTGGTCTAACAGCTACACAGAGCATTCAGACTTACCTGAAACCTCAGGCACTGTGGTTAATAGAGCAGAATCTATTGATTCTGCAGGTCTTCTGACAGATTTCAGCTATACTGAAGGATTCAGGATGTTAACTGGGCAATTTCCCATCAGATGTGAGAGGCATGATTGATGAATTCTACCATTTAAAAATACATCATGCTATGGGGGTGTTGCATCATCTGTCACCATCTTTCTTGATTCAGTGTCATTCTCATACCCTCTTTGAAGGTCATACCTGGCTATCACTGGTCTTCTCTCATATAGTCCATCCATTTCTTTGCTGGATGTCCTCATTGCTTCAAAATAATACAGTCCGAACAAAAGAAGTGCATTTATAAATTCTCCATTATACCTTTAAAGCAGTTTTTACAGGGGGGCTTTATTGTTTGTATATCCCGGTCTGGAAGTGTACATCCTACAATTTTCTTATTAATTTCCTTTTAGAAATATGAGACCTGATGTTCTTAAACCACAGATTTTGAAAAATAAACTAGAAAACGAACACAAATCAATTCATACCAAAATTCACTATTAAACCAGAAAATTATTTTTGCGACAAGGCTTCATCTGCCCTGCATAATTCAATGGGGAAGGGGGGAGGTGTGCATCCCCATTCCTCTCTTATTTTTATGTATAAACTCCAAGATCACTATACCTCAGAAAAGAGGAATACTTGGAGATACGGCAACCTTGGATTTAGTATCTATTCCCCCTATACTCATTTCCAGTTCCAATTATACAAGTATCACATCCATTTCTACTAATATGCAATAAATCTGAGGCGGCTGTATATGTGAGTAAGGGGAGAACTGCTGGCTTAAACTTAGTATAGAGACAGACAGATAGATAGATAGATAGATAGATAGATAGATAGATAGATAGATAGATAGATAGATAGATAGATAAAGATATATAGATATAGCCCCTTACATTTTCAGTCTGAGTTCCACTTTTCCAATGATTTTAGTTGCAGTCATAGTTTTTTAACACACATCCTACCTGAAATAATGAGATAACAAGGGAGAGTATGCTGGATCTGCATGCTCCTATGAGTATTTTCTACAAGAGTACTTTCAACCAAATGGCAAAAACTGACTTTTTAGTCATGTCACCAAATCTGAGATAGTGTATTATAGGGCACTCGGGCCAGAATAGGTGCTGAAGTGGCAGATGATTAGCAATTGGTGGTGATTTAGGTCAGCCTTCCTGGACAGTGTCTGAACAACCAAAATGTATGATAAGGGAATGTCTTGCTGATGTTTCTGAGTTTGATGAATTTGAATTCCTCTGCCTGGAATAGCTTCTTCCATATACGTGAGGAGGTCAGAACTGTTGATTTCTAATACATCATGTTCAAGACCTTAATAGCTGACCCAGTGATAAGGGACTATGGCTGAAAAGAAGTGGGTGACTGCCTTGGTGGTAAATCTGCAATCTGATTGTGTACACCAGCATGAAAAAAGCCATTTAGTTATAGAATGAAGCCGTCCATGCAATGATAATAGGGTAGTAGTGAAGCCAATATACAGGACTGTGTTGGTGAACTCGGTCATGGAATGAAGCTCTCAGTTTAGCAGTCAGTCAATGACCCCATTCTCACCTATGCTCATGAGCTTGGAGTAGAGACTGAAAATGAAGATGCAAGTGGCTAAAATGAGGTTCCCTTGCACAACTGCTGGTCTGGTTATGTGTAAAGTGAGGAAACAGGCAGTCTGGGTGGATCTCAGACTATAGCCACCTCCTTTTCCTGTTTATGGGAGACAGTAGAAATGGTTTGAGCATCTAATGAGGATGCTCTGGGCACCTCCCATGGGAGATGTAACAGGAGTGGACCACAAAAAGAAAACTCTGAGAGTAGCCTTTGGACTAGCTCAGGGGACAATGGTGGAATCAAAATTTCATAGGTTCATAGTTTTATTCTTTGCAAATGACCATCAGGGCCTTTATAAGCCTAGCTGTGCAATCCAACCCAACTGTGTCCCTAGGTATCATGGGCATTTATTAGGAGGGGGTATGTAAATCAAGAAGTTTCTAGAGATTATGTGGAGGGGAAATGTCAGTTTGAACATTACTGTCTACCTCTATCAGATACATGGGGGCATGACACAGGGTGAATTTCCAATTTCCCATCCGTTGGTCAAGGTCAGGCTTAAATAGGTTTAGGGATGGACTCTGCTTCACATGGATGGGGAGCCTATTCCATGAGGATCCTCTGAAACACATATCTGTCTCACTAACATCTCTTATTTATGTCACAAACAAAATTTAAATCCTTGCATCTAGTAGTTCTGATGCAGTTCATTTTGTGGATGGGCAAAATGTCCATCAGAGCTAGGTCCGAGGATGCATTGTATGCCAGGCATAGATCACCTATCAGTAACCTGTGGAAGACAGAGTATAGAGAGAGGGCTCTAAGGTGATCCATAGGGGACAATGTGCTTTTACCCTGGTTCTGCCAATAAGGAACCTTTGTGGATGTTCCAACTGTTGCATATGTTTGGTCAGGTATATGCCAAACAGGGCACTATACTCAGTGATGGGTCTGATAATAAGGGCTAAATAAAATGGCACTATGACTTTCTTGGACCTGCATGACATGCCTTTACTTTTAAGCTGGGTGAAATAGAATGATTTTCTTACTACCTTGGCCACATGTTAGTCAAAGGCCAGATTATTGTCTACATACATATGTTTCCAGATCCCTGACTACTCTTAGGGGTGTTCTATCAATTAAATAATATAGTCTGGGTGGCAGTTTCCCCAAAAGGCACTATATTGCATTTCTTGGCATTGAGTTTTAGTCCATGAATTTGCACCATTCATTTGTCTGTGTTAGACCCTCATTTCTCTTAACTTGCAGAGGATCACATAGGATCCCACAGGATGAGCTGGAGACTGTTTTGGGGATAGACAGATCTGGTCTACCATGCTCAACTTTTTAATATTGCAGCCCTCACAAGGTCAAGCAGTTTAGAAAAAGGATGGATGCATTACATAGATTAGTGGTTACAATAATACACCAAGTTAGCTTTTCCAGTAATCTACTGGTTTAAAAAGATAAACCTGCTGATGGCATAGTAAAATTCATGAAGATTAGAATTATATCAAAGCATTTACAAGAACCTCACAGCTGATGACAACCCACATTCTCAAATGTACACCATAGCAGACTATGCAGCCATAATTCAAAAGTATAAAGCACTCTTCTGCAAAATTCTGTACTCTGCACCATACTTTCTTAGTAGGGTAACAGAAAGAAGTGTCAATCCTCTTACAGCTATCTTCAGTCAATCACTTGCAACAGGAATATTACCCCTAACCCTAAAACAGCTGACTGTAATCCATCTCTCCAAAGTGCCATTATCCAAAACACATAAGGACTTTCAACCTATCTCTAATTTCTGTCCTTTTACTAAAGTGTTTGAAAAAAACTCCTGTACAAACAAATGCTCAAGCATAGCAGCTGTGTTTTACTATCAGACAGACAACGTGGTTTCAGAAATGACTTTAGCATACCATTGCAACAGTTTCTGACATCATCTACAGCAATATTAATGAAGGACTGATTACAGCTGGAATCTCTGTTGGCATGACAAGGGCTTTTGAAACTGTAAGCCACAGCTTGTTCATCTCCCAATTAACAAAAAAGTCCTTTTTTAAGAACTAATTATCATCTCTAGGCACCCTTAATATTGGAGTCCCTTGAAGTTCAGTTGTGAGTCCTTTACTGTTTTCTCTTTTCATTAATGATCTTACTGAAGACCTTCACAAATTAAATCTCACATTGCACACTGATGATATAATGTACCTCTGACCTACAAAGTCAAGTCCCAGCACTGCTTCTCTAAACTTTGCTTTTGAGATGAATCCAACAAACTACTGATCAACCACAAATAAAAATAACCTGATATCATCAATGCAGACAATTGAAACAATATCATTCTGTATGTATCCAAATACAAATAGCTAGGTCTTAATCAAGATTTTGCTATCTCTTTCACCACCTGCACAGATAACATTATTAATAAAGTAATCTCCCAGCTAAAATTGCTATAAAATCTCACATCTCTCCCTTTCTTCAGTCCACATAGCCCTTGACAAAAATATTCTCCTCCCAAAACTCGGATATTGTAAGAAAGTCTTTCTATATTGCACAATGTATAAAAAAGAGACTGTGTCTATATTTAGGGATGTCACTGTTCCCCTGTACTCAACCCTCATTAGATCAGTCATTGAGCAAAATGCTCCCTTTAGCATATATCTGTCCAAACACATGCAACAACTAGAAAACCCTCAGAGATATATTATTACAAGTATATAAGGCCTAAACAATATGTCCTACATGGACTGACTCAAAGCCCTATCACTATACTCAGTATCCTACAGACTGCTAAGAGGTGGCCATCAACCTCATCTGGGATTCAAGACATCCTCTGACCCAATAGTGATGGATTTGCTGTATAGCAGCAAGGCAAGTGGTATCAGAAATATTCAGTTCAGGGATCTACCCCTGTTCTGCAACATCTGCAGAATGGTTTGGAGGGACAGTTATATCTCTCAGTGGATACTACTGCTCTGGAACAGACTCACCATTCATGTAAAACAAAGCATAACCCTGTCCATATTCAAGTGAAACATGGCTCTATGGATGAGAACAGAAAGTTTGCCCCAGGACTGCCCCTGTACTACTAATGGACATAGGCGGTTCTTAAATGCTTTATCCCATGCATGGGTCCCCTCCAATTATCCCTGGTATGATCCTAGTTATTCTCTGTGGAGGTAATATATAATTATTGACTATAGGATGAATAAAGCCAATCTAACACCAAATGGGGCTGGTTAATTGAAGCACCAAAACGGATGTTGGCTAAACTTAAAATGGCCTGCTTAGGCAGCTAGCCTAGTGCTTACCTGTGAACCTATGGACTTCCATTACTAGTCTTTCATACTACCTTACTACTACTTAGAGGCTACAGATAGAAGATAACAAAATATGGAGATTTGCACTGCTTGCAGATGCTTAGTGGCACCACGGCAGTCTGCTAAAGAGATTTAAATGGTTCCCAGTCACAGAAAGGTTAACCTGCCTTCTAGGCAACATTATATATAAAGCTTTGAGAGAGGTATACTGTCCATGCCTGAATAGTTTGACTCAGAGAATATACAAATACTTTATGAAATAGCCAAGAAGACATGAAATCCTCTGCCACTGCCACTCCTGTTAAACACTTACCAGCGAAAGTGCATTCTCTTGACTTGTCTCAGCTTTGTGGAACAGTCTCCCACATGAAATAAATGCCACGACTCACTCTAAGGGTTCAGGAGAATATTAGCCTAGTATCTCCATAATGAAGGGAACCTGCAAATGTTTTAAGGACACCAGATAGGAATAATCACCATTGACTGAAAAGTATCTTGTTCCTGGATAATCATTCATTCCTACCTGTAGGTGTTGACATTGATATACTGTACCTATCTGTTTTACTGTATATATTGAACATTGATACTGAAAATTCTGTATGTAAATTAATCTTTATAGTCTAACAGCTGGGTGTGTAAAGTTCTAACTGCTACATTTTTTCTTCTACTTCTTAAACATGCATTACGACTATCTGCCTCACTGTTTATGTATCCTATTTAAGTGGCATTTATGCTTTCATTTGTTGCAATGTCAGTTGCATAACTCTAATTTGTGAAGATTTTTGCCTTTTATTCTGTCTGTTTCTTATAAAATTGTGTTTTCCTGGTAAATCACTGAGGACTGAAGTCACTAAATAATGACATACATTTGAGTTTCAGAATTCATATCCTTCGGAAAATGCATGCTAACACAAATCCTGTTGTTCCAGCAACTTTCTAAGAACCGTATTTTAAAACCTGTCCCTATTTTTCGGCCTTTTTACCTCAATTATTTTAGGTTTTGTCTGGATTTCTTGTGAAAGATGTTGAGAGGTATGGCTGGTTGAACAGCACCTTTACTGCACACTGTAAGGCTATGTGTTCTATTCCTACTCCAGATGATTATATTGTCAACACTTTAGTGCAGCATTATGAGGGTGCTGTTCTTTTTAGTTTGCTGTCCTTCATATGAGGCATTAAACCAAGGTCTCATCCATCTACGCAAGTTCATGATAACTTAAGTGGATGTAAAAGTTCCTATAATACATATTGAAAAGATTAAGGGAAGTTCTCTGATGCTTTGACAAAATTTCCCCTAGCATACCATCTCAGGTCATCCCTGAGGAAACCACTAGCACAATGGGACTAACTTGATTAGTAAAGGATAAATAAATAAATATTCACATAAATGTACTCTTTATCTAGATAATCATTGTACTTTTACCTCTATGCCTGAGTTATGACTAAAAAGGATCTTTGGACCAGTCTACCTGCCAAATTAACAAACAGCAAATAAATAAATAAAACATCAACTAGGGAAACTTTCATTAGCATTAGACATTACAGTAACTTCAACATAAAGGATTATGAGTGGGTCACTAGTTATAGACAATTTATTGATCTGTTCAAGAATCAGATGGAAGAAATGCATCTTTTGATCAACAGCTAAATTTCTTGAATCCACTTCTAGAAGAAATTATCAGTCATTATCAGTGACTCTGTCATAGTTCTGCATAGTACAGGGATTAGTATATATAAATAATGGGGTAAGAGGATTCTGCCTCCTCATGTGGGGTGCATGGGAGATTGTCCCCAGGCCTAGCTAAACTGAATCTTTAAATGGTTTGTTTCATCTGATTCATGCATCAGTGAACTGAGAGTGAACACAGTGTAGGGGAACCCACTTCTAATCCAGATGCACATAGGACTACAGACAAAATTAAACTTCAGCTTCATCTGTGGCTTAATTCTCCCAGATTTTGTTTGAGAATAAAGCACATAAGGCAAAATACTAAGCATTACTTCCTCTACTCCACAGCCACAATATGACAACACCATCCCTCTATCTACCCATCCAGCTAACCATCCAGCCATCGATCCAGTGTTGTCGAGTCCCATCCAACTCCTATAGTGACTCAATGAACAACTGCCATTATCCATAGATTTTACTAGGTATATAGGGAAGAGAAGTAAATTGTCATGTCTTTCTTCCGTACCCCCCCATACACACACGCACAAACACATAGCCATATCACACCTATAGACAATTTAAAGCTGTCCATCCAGCTATCGGGTATGTTTGGGACATGGGAGGAAACTGTAGTATTCAGAGAAGAGCCACATAAACACAGGAAAGGCATGCAGTCCTTACAGAACCGTTACACTACAACTGAGAGACATACCAAGTGAATCTTTTGCTATAAGGCAACAATGATCCTCCCTCTGCAAATGGCACATCAGGGTGCTGCTAAATGCTGAAAACCTAAATCACTGCATGAATGCTGCCAATATAAACTAAAAGCAGACTGAAGCATGTGCAATGGACAACTATGTCCTTCCTTAAGATAAGCAGAATAGCTTAATGGGGTCAATTAATTTAAACTAAAGTAAATTAACTAATCTGAATGACTTCAAAGGATATTAATACATAAACTGGTTGTAGTGAAGTTCAGCTGATATGAATGCTCTAGAACTCCAATCAAATAAAATGCTATTTCTTTTTATCTGTACATTTAGCTTTTTTCTCCGTGAATCTGCCATTCATCAGCTTCACTTTCCTCACAATCATTATATAGGTAACTACAAGGTTATAATTATTTTTTTTAATTATAGCTCCTTTCCCACAGTATTCTACTATATGCTCAGACACAGTAGGGATTGTAGTGTTGTACCTTTTTATGCATGAATAGTTACATACATATTGTGCCTGTATTTACAGCTCAAAGGACTGACTGACAACACCTTGCATATGGCCTGATCATGTGCTTCTAGTGCAATCTAAGTGGTCTCTGTCAAAAGAAAACAAAATCTTAACTAGGTAAACTCTCTGGAAATGCTCTCTTTTTAGGGACTCACCTGGAATAATGTCTGGTTAAGTGACTTGCTCAGTGTTACACAGAAGGGAAAGTTAGACTGTAGGAATCAAATCCACAATTGCTATATGGCCTATGGGAAGCCATGATCCTGTGAAAACAATAGGCCCCATGTAGGAATGCAGTATGCCTCTTGAGAAACACTACCAGGTACCTGCACAGCTGTAGGTCCTAGCTGAGAAACACTACCAGGTACCTGCACAGCTGTAGGTCCTAGCTGAGAAACACGGCCAGTTTTCTGAAGTAAGCAGCAAAAAAGCAAAGTTACTTACCCAAAACAGTAGAAAGACCCAGCAAGAAGTAGGAGAAGAGGTAAACATGTGTGTTTTAGCGAAGTTGTAGGGTCAGTAGGGTGTTGCACGTGAAGAGGTTGTAAATCTACTCAAGCTAATGGCCAAGCAAAGATAAAAAGGGGAAACAAGACAAGATGAGGTGAGCTCACTCAGCTGAGGTGCTGAATTTGAAACAAAATGGAGGTCCCTTGGACACACTCAGGATCAGAAACTGGAAGTGAATGGATAAGTACTTCCATGAGTTATTTTATCAAGATATGTGGATTTCAGCAAGTGGGCTTTCCTGCTCGGCTTGTGTTTATTCCTTGGTCTATCCCTAAACCATGCTAAGTGGTTAAAAGAGTATGGAGAAGGAGAACCTCTATCAGTGATTTCAAGCACTATCATTATAATCTAATTACTTAATTATTTTCTTAGCATAACTATGTCAGAGAACATTCTCCTTTTTATACATTCTTCTTTTCATGCATTTACTTTCTTATGTTTATTCTGAGTCATACTAAACCTTCAGTAACACCTGCTGAAAATCATTGTGGTCTGTGCCATTTTATTTCCTATTGTAATGAACTGCTGTCTCATTTACGGCTTGTTCCTGCCTTGCACTATTTGCCTGTCAAGATAAGCTCTGGCCTTAAGAAAACTGAATTGTAGTGGGTGGGTGGGTGGAAGAAATGAAGGATGGATAGATGGATGGATGGAAGGAAGACTTTTCAGAGACATTTTCATTTTATTCCTTTTCTACTTGTTGTATCACTGATAAACAGGCAACACATGTAAGAAAAAATTAAGTGCAGCCACACCGAGACATATATTTAAGAGTATAACATAATAGTAACCTAAAACAGGCACACTCAAATTGATTGACATATATTTAAAATATTTGTAGAGCAGAAACAGTTCTGAACACAAATTATCTTTTTAGGTTCATATGAGATTACTAAACTACCAGTTTAAGAATCCTTACATACCTAGCCAGTTTTACCCAGATTTTACCCAGTTTTCTATCCCTAGGGGGAAGACAACAAGCAGATTTTGATAATTTTTACAGACTGCCTTTGTCAATAAGGGGCATGGGTGCCACCCCAGGAATGAATTTGTGATTTCCCATCCATTTGTCCAGATTGTCTGAAGATGGTTAGGGAAGGGGTCTGCCTCACATGAATAATACACATGTAGCACAGGAGGGGCAATCTCTGGGACGCATTTCTGTCTCTCCAGCCTGATCTATTCATGTCAAAGATCAGGTTTAGATCTTTGAAGCAGGTAATCCTCATGCAATTAGTTTTGTGAATATGCAACATTTCCATCAGGGCTGGGTCAGAGCCTTGTCGGTCAGGCACAGATCACTACTCCCTAGTCAGTAGGCTAGACCTAGGTTTAGTTCGGTCAGGTACTGCTGTTTATATGCAGTTGTTTAAGTGGTTGTGCAAGGCATTCATGTATACTTCTGCATAGGCTTCTATGTTTTGGGGGTTAGGGGGAGCTTTAAAATTACCTCTGCTATCACTTAGTAGAAGGTCATTTGCCTTGGTAAAATACTTTAGGATTTTAGGGTTGGGTGGGGATTCTACCATTACATTTATTTCAAAGGAGACCGATTTATGACCCGAACTTACCAATGAGAACATTACACTGGGGGGTACAATGTTCCCCCATTTTTGTGATTACCATGTCAAGGATATTTGAGCTCCAAAGTTCAGAAATCTCTGAGCATGCATGTTACTATTGTGTATGTTTCCCAGTTTATGGAGGGGTAGCTAAAATCACCCATGAGTAGTGTGTTGGGCTGAATGGTAAGTGATTCTAGTAACTTCAGGTTTGTGGAGTGTTTTCAGGGTTCATGGTTGGGGAGCTGTAGCTAACAATGATATGGTGGAGGATTTTGCCAATGGTCAGCTGGACATGGAGTAGCTCAGGCTAGTCATCCTGCTTGACCAGTCTAGGGGTGTGATTGTTTTTTATTTAAATGGAAAACATCTCCTACTTTATTTTTTTTCCTTTTCAGAGAGTGCTCTGAATGTGTGATAGGCATTGTAGCCTTGCACTGCTGGGGTGTTTTCCACAACCTTGAACCACATCTCTGAAACTGCACAGATGTCAGCACTGTCCAGGGAGAGGAAAGCTTCCAGTGAGTGCAGTTTTTTGTTAAGACTACTTGCATTCAGCTTGGCATTAGAGGAATTTGTTACATTAGTAGGTCTGTTAGTTTGGTATGGCCTAAAAGAAGGCACTATGGAGGCAGTTCATGTCTTGGCCAGTATTTGAAAGCCTAGTGATGACAGGTGCAGACCATCTCTGGCAAAGCTGCATGGTCTGTTGATAATGTCATCCGAGGCTTACAAATACTGGACCCCCTTGGAATGATACCAGTAGTTAAGCCAGTTATTTAATTCAATCATTTTATGTTTGTATTGTGGTATAATTCTTGGTGAGAGTTGAATGCTGTTCAATACAAGACGCATACCAGCCTGCGACACATATTCAGAGAGATTCATCATGTCTCTCTCCATATAGTCCATGGAGGTACATCTCAGGTTATTCACATCCATATGGGCTGTAACTGAGTCATACTGGTACTTGCCATTGAATGACCTGAGTGCCTGTGTGATCTAGGAAATACTGCCTCTAGCAGGCAACTGACTGTAACCCTCTCTATCCAACCTGGTGAGAAGGCATCTGTGTGTCTCATGATGGAGTCTCCTATGACCAATTATGTTTGATTGTGTGGTGTTTCTCTTTAGGGTGTTGCTTGTGCAGGCACTGTGATGTGTATTTTTATGTGTAGTAGTTGGTGTTCACTTGGTTTTGCTTGCATGCAGTTTCTGTGGGCAGCATACGGGAGGCCTCTGATGTTTTGGTAAGTTACTTATGAGTACCTCCGCATATGTGGATTTATTTGTCCAGACCTTATTTAGTGAGGAAAACATTGTGCATGTACTGACAATCTGTCATTTAGTTTGTCAGTAAGCGAGAGGCATGTCTCAATTTTCATGCTGTAACTACATCTCTGATATACTGTGTTTGTTTGTTTCAGGATTAAGTGGTTGTCAGTATACATAAGACAAGTGCTTCATTGCCTTAGGATGCCCATATATACCAGGCTGGCCACAGAAACAGCAGAAAAGTCCCTATTCATGTTTTCAGGTTTTTATTATGGGTTTAACCAGAAAGAAGAGTGGAGAGATCTAAATTTAGTGGGACAATAGCAGAAGGATGAAGAATGTGTGCTGTAGTCTGTGTGAACTGCAGCTATCCTACACGGTGCTGCTACTCTGCATGCAAGCTCAGATTCTCCTAGGGTAGTGGGGGATCTAGGGAAAGTTGCAGAGATAGTTATTCTAAGGGAAATTTTAATTTGAAAGCATTTGCATCTATACAGGGTACTGCTAATCTCTGCTGTGCTGTCAACAGCCTAGCACAAGCACTGGGCTTATATAGAATCAGAAAAACAAATTTCACAACATCAAGGCCTACAGACCAGTCAGGAAAACACACAATAAGCTTTCAGTCAACAGCCCCCAACTATGATAGGTTTGCAGCAGCAACTTCTGCCACAAGATGCAGTCATAAAATCCTCTTAATGTAAAAATGCTGGTTTTAGAGCTCAAGTGCCGAGAAACCACACAATCTGGATACTAGAATCCTGTAAAAAAAGGAGACACAATGTAATTAATTACTACAGCATCAGTGGAAACAGTTCAGCTTTGAGACTCTACTAAAATGCAAAAAATGTAATAATTAATACAGGATTCTTTTGAATCCTGTATTAATTGATGACTCATTGATTCAGTAAGCAACATATCATTCCAGAGAAAAAGAATCAAATATCTTTTGCGACTAACACTTGCTTTAAAACCTGCTGGAAAGCACTAGGAAGTCTTAAAATGGTACAAGCACTCAAGTCTCCTTGTTAATAAGGAGAAATTAATCATAGGCACTAAACAGCCTATAAGGTAAGGGAAAACAGCTCTTGTACTTTACAAAAAAAAAGCATCAAACCAGGCATGTCCAAGGGTCAGCTTCCGGTATTTTCTCCTGTCCACCTGGTGAATCTGGGCATACTGGGGCAATGTAGCAATTGCCTCATGTACACAGACAACCCTCTCCTCCTACCACCCAACACTACAATCTGCGAGAGATGCACTTACATAGCCAAACTGGAAGCAAAGCTCTCTCCACCCAAGATCGTGCTAGACAGTCAAGTGGAGAAGGTTAACACCCGTACTACACCTCAAGCAATACATAGCCCTTCTAAACTCACACCACCAACACCCACACATAGCAACACTAAACCCACATTAAACCCACATATGTGGAGGCCCTCAACAGTTATCTGCCCAAGCAACAAAGACCTCCGAAGCTGAAACGCAAACAAACACCAGTCACAACCAAAGTGTCACATAGCTCACAACACCTGTGTGCCACCCAACAACAGCCGCTAAGGCAAGACAACATACCTAACACTTTAGTCATAGGTGACTCTATAGTCAGGCACACTGATGTCCCACTCACCAGGCTGAACAAGGAGAAAATTACAGTCAGCTGCCTGTCTGGTGCCAGGATCTGCCACATAACACATGCACTCAAGTCACTCCACAACAAGTAAAAATATGACTCTGTCATTGTCCATGTTGGAGTGAATGACTTGAGACATACCTCCCTGGACTACATGAAAAGAGACATGGAAGAGCTCTCAGATCATGTGACCCAGGCAGGTATGACCCTAGCCCTGAGTAGCATCCTGCCTTCGCCCAGAATGATACCACAGTATAAGGACAAAATGATTGACTTCAACAATTGGCTAAGCTTCTGGTGTCATTCAAAGGGGACCCAGCATCTGTCTGCCTGGGAGGACATGATCGACAAACAACGATGCTTTGCCAGAGATGGTCTGCACCTGTCGCCCCTGGGATTCAGGTTACTGGCTAAGGCTCTTGCCACCCCTATAGTACCTTTTTTAGGCAAAGTCCAAAGGACAAAACCACCACCGTAACAGGTAGAAACCTGCAAAATCTGAAAGTAAAGCTACTCAGTGCTAGAAGTCTAAACCTCAAAATGCACTCTCTTGAGGCACTCCTAAAAATGAAGAACATCAATATCTGTGCACTAACTGAGACCTGGTTCAAGGTTCCAAAGAGCACCCCTGTAATACCAGGCTATAGCTCTTACATTTTTCGGCCACCAAACCAGGACCAAAACACTAAAGGTGGAGGAGTGTCCATATTCACCAAGGATATTCACAACACCAGGCTAGTTGCCCAACACAATGCATCTGAAATTCTCTAGGTGCAACTAACACTAGGTAAGATTGCAATCCAAATTGTAGCTTGCTACAGATTCCCCACCATACCCCAAGATTCTCACTACACCTTTCTAAACATACTGGAAAATATTAAGATACAACCAAACACCCTAATACTGGGTGATTTCAACTACCCTGCCATTAACTGGGAAAACTATTCGTGTACTAACACCTTTGCCCAACGGTTCTTGGAATTCCTAAATTCCAATGCCCTGGATCAACTAATCCTTTGTCCCACCAGGGGCTCCAATATCCTAGACCTGGTCATTACCAACATGGGAAATGGATGCTCCACACCTATGGTCACCCCCTTGTTGGTTAGGTCTGACCATAAGCTAATCACCCTTGATATCCACATCCCACCCCCACCCCCCAGTAAGGAAATCTCCATAAAAAAACTTCTCCAAAACCAACTTCATGCTACTCAAGTCAGAAGTGACAAACTTCATGACACCCATGCAGACAGGAACTGAAAGTTTGACTGCTGAATCCTACACTAAGGCACTGTACGAGCACATCCATGTGTGCATGAATCATGCTATCCCCAATAGAACCAAGATGCTCTCCTCCAAAAAAAGGAAGCCAATCTGGTGGTCCCTTGCCATAAACAAACTTTACAACAAAAGGAAGAAACTGTTGCAGAAAAGAAAAAAATCCCAGGATGCAAAAACTCCCTTACCAGCCTCAGTAAGAAGCTGAGATCCCTCATAGAATCCTCCAAAGCTAGTTATGAAAATAAAATTGCCAAAGATTCCAAAGACAACCACAAGGCATTCTATAGCTATGTCAAGAATCTCAGATCTAGTCTGAGCTACAATAGAATGGCATTAAATATGCTGATCCCAAGGATATTGCCAATATCCTGGCAGATCGATTCAGTGCAAACTTCACCCCCCTCTCACCCCCTAAAAGGCTCATCTCAATACTGAAAGATTGCCAAATTCTGGTAATAATGGCCATATAGGTAAAAAACACACTCTCCAAAGCTAAGAATACAGCATCCATGGGACTAGATGACATCCCAGGCTGTGTACTACATGAACTACAAGATGAACTGGCATCTCACCTAAGTGACATGTTTAATCATAGCCTCACTTCAGGCTGTGTGCCCACTGCTTCATGCGCACAGCTACAGTTATCCCACTCCACAAGGGGGGATCCAACTTGGATCCCGGGAACTACTGCCCCATCAGTCTGATGAGCCTGATCTGCAAGGCCTTGGAACGTATTATCATGGAACTTATAAACAAAGACACTGGCAACCTTCAAACACTGGACCCCATGCAGTTTGGGTTCATGAAGGGCCGATCTTGTCCCCTGAACCTGATTGACTTCTTTGAATAAGTCTCCAGAGCCGTGGACAAGGGTAAGGTGGTTTGCACAGCCTATCTGGACCTCGTCAAGGGCTTCGACATCATCTCCCACTCTGGAATCATAGATAAACTTACTAAACTGGGGATTAATCCCTACATCACTCGATGGGTTGCCAATTGGCTTACTGACAGAACCCAAACTGTAAAAGTAGCTGACTCCAAATCCAACTCCAGACAAGTGACAAGTGGAATACCTCAGGGTTCAGTCCTGGGACCGCACTTGTTTGGCAACTACTTCTCTGAAGTACAGGCCAACACTAATGGACTCTCGCTAACAAAGTTCACAGATGACTGCAAACTGGGAGCCATTATTGAATCCCCAAATTATGTGGATATTCTAAAAAAGGGCCTTACAGAAACAGATGCTTGGTGCCAGAGCCATGGGCAAAAGCTCAATGCCAAGAAATGTATAGTTATCTCCTTTTGGAAAATACATGTACCCATGAATTACTA
The DNA here is from genome assembly GCF_019279795.1 of Protopterus annectens. NCBI lineage: Eukaryota > Metazoa > Chordata > Ceratodontiformes > Protopteridae > Protopterus > Protopterus annectens. The sequence goes on along the minus strand of NC_056732.1, from coordinate 1,244,203,291 downwards.
CATAGGTAGCAGTACACTAAACATCGAAAGTGTGATAAGAGACTTAGGGACACAGGTGGACAGTGGTCTCACCTTCGATAACCACATTGCCACAACAGTCAGGAAATCCTTCTATGTGGCACACCTCATCTCTAAGGGCTTTTCATCCAGAATAAAAGGAGGTCATTGTCCCACTGTACTCATCCATCATTAGACCCATTATAAAATACAATGCCCCATTTGGTATGTACCTTTCAAGACATCTGCAACAACTGGAATGGCCACAGAAATATGTCACTAAAAGAATCACAGGCCTAAAGCAGATGCCTATGCTGACCATCTAAAAAAAGCTCCACCTATAATCTGTCGCATATCGTCTACTCAGAGGCCATCTCTGCTTAACATACAAGGCCATGTCAAACCCAGAGCTGTTGGACATGCTACACTTAAAGAAATCCCAATCCCTCAGAGACACACGCTCCAGAGATGTAAAGCTTATTATCACAATGAACAAAGCATGCTGGAGGGATAAGTTCCTGACCCAGAGACTCCCCAGACTCTGGAATAGACTGCCCATACATGTCAAGCAGAGCATCTCTTTGGCCCTCTTCAAAAGGAACCTTGATGACTGGATGAGAGATAGGAAATTCACCCCAGCGATCATGTCAGTAGCCCTGCTAGACAGGGGTTCAGGGAAGTAAATACTGTGGCAAGAAATAGCCAGAGAATTGTTATGGCTAGGCTTGTATAGGCCCTAGGGCTGATAGCCTAGTACCAACCTATGAACCTATGCAGAGCGATCAGACAGCAGATAAAATTAGGCAGCAGCATCGATAAACATATTTTAACATACTGATAATATGCTATTCTGTTGCTGAGAAACATTTATACTTGTTATCCAGGTGAACCCACTAAGCACAAAGTAGATATTTGCAAGAACAACCTGGAAGCACTATCTGATGAAATGACTTGCTAAGAGTCGCATAGTAAGCAAATGGAGTCTGTGAGAATCAGTTCAGGATTACAGTACTGACAGTAGCTCTTTGATAGATTACAGACAGTCATCTGTGCTAAACTGCAGCAAAACAGTTCTTAATTCCTGACATAGAAATGACACAAGTCCTGTGTTAAGTTATATATCTGCAATGGTATAATATTCTGCATGTATTATAAACCTAAAGATAGCATGGTAGACATACTGTATATTAATTTCTTAACAGCTATGGTGCATCATGGATAGATCCATTATTTAGCACATCCCATTAAATTACTTTTATTAGTTTGAAAGATTGAGTAATTGTAAAACTTATATTGGCAGAATAAAAAGTAATATATCATGTATTTATTCAAGTCTTCATCAGGAGTTTGATACCTCTGTACTGCCCACAGTTGTAGATATCTTGATTGTTCTTGTACACTGGCAAGAATATTCCCCTGATAATCTCAGGTATGCCTTTCTCTCCACACTGTTAGGAGTACCATTTCTCCCCTGTCTCACCCAGCATCTTTACCATATCTGCTGTGACATCATCTGAGCCTGCTGGTTTCCCTGACTTCATTTTCCTTAGTGATATTTTTTAAGGGTGGGTTTCTCCTTCTTCTCTCATTGTTGGCTGTGTATAGGGCAGTACAGTTTCTGTGGGTTTTTAATTCCAAAGCCACTGGAAGTACTCCTTCCATCTGCCATTGATGTCCTGTGGAGTGGTGAGCTGATCACTGCTGGCATCCCTTTTAAAGTGTGCCTGACTATCTTCTTTATATTTTTGTCTTTGCCTACAACCTGATATAGTTTCTTTGTGTCACCATCTGAGTCACTTTCCAGAAGTTGGTACAGTGCCTCTGATGCCCTGTTTTTTACTATTGCAACTTCTTTCTTAGCTTATTTCTTGTCCAATCAATATTCCTCCTAGCCTGGTCCATCTTTATTATCCCCATTTTTTCCTGCACTTCTTCTTTCTTTTGATGACTTTGTGGACTTTTGCATTTCACCACCAGTTTTCCTTACGTACCTTATTTCCATACTTGGCCTGGCCACATATCTGTTCTGTAGTCCTCACACATGCTGATTTGAGGTGCTGCCATTCTTCTTCAACTCCACCTATTTCCTCCTCTTCTTGAGGTGCTACAACCCTGAGTAATTGCTTGAATTGTTGTACTTTTTCTCCAGTCAAATTCCAGATCTTCAGCCTGGTCTCTATTGACCTTAGAGCCTTCTCTGACCACTGCTTGCAGCTCATTGTGGCAACCAGTGGTTTACTCTGTGGGCCAACTGTTTCCCTGGGGATGACTTTGCAGTCACTGATTCTACTCCAGTGCCCTTTCATTACTAGGAGGAAGTCTACCTGAGTTGCATATTGACCACTCTTGTATGTGATCTTGTAACTGTCTGTCTTTCTGAAATATGTGTTTGGCTACTATCAAGCCATTTGCCAGACAGAAGTCTAGAATGGCCTCTCCTTCTCTATTCCTGTTGACCCACACATGTAGACCCAGGCAGTCCTCATATCCTGTTCTGTCTATCCCAATATGTTCATTCAAGTCAACCATTATCAACACCAATTTATGTTGTCCTGCTTTAGCTAATAGGTCCTGCAACTGCCGTCTGAATGCACCCTTTTCCTTACTATCACAACCCTGCTGTGGGACATAGACTGAGATTATAAATACTGCCCTATCATTACACTGGTGTCTGATTACTATGAGTCTGCCACTAATTCTGATGACATCCCTCACTTCCTTTTGAAGCCTCTCTCTTACCACAATTTCCACACCATTTCTAGCCTGTTCTCCTCCTGAGTAGTAGACTCTACATCCCAAGTCAAGTGGCATTGCTGCATTGCCCTTCCATCTTGTCTCTTGAATACATAAGATGTCCAGCCTCCTCCGTACCATCATGTCATCCACTTCCAAACTGCATCCCATCAGTGAATCTACACTGACTGTAGAAATTTTTAGTTCATGTCTGTCATAGGTTCATAGGTTCATAGGTAGGTACTAGGATATCAGCCCTAGAGCCCATACAAGCCTAGCCAAAAAATGTACCCTGGCTTTCGCCACCCAAGAAAATTATTTTCCTGTCAGGTTGATTTTTTTTTTTTACATCCAGATTTTGCTCAACAGAGCTATCCCAGGTAACCCAGGCTGGGCAACTGGACTCCAGCCGGCCAGTAGCTTATCGACCCAGGGCTGCTGGGTTTTATGGCAGGTACACACTGGCCAATAGGGCAAAAATACCCCTCCCACTGTTAGCATGTGTCCCTGGCATGGGTTGGAGTAGGCCAGGTCCTCAACCCAGTTATCACAGGTAAATAAACATGCCCATTTGATGACATTAGTCAACATGACCGAATCATCTAGAGCCTTATTTTGCACAGTCGAGTGGCTAGCCCTGTCATTTAATTTTTTTTATATCATGCTGACTGTTTCTGTTGGAATTGGGGTATTTTAGATGCCATTGAGTGACTGCATCTTGTTAAGGAAATTGTATAAGTTTAGACTATGGAGAGTAATGAGTTTTACATAACTTATAACTGATCCCCCTTCTCAATGGCTGTGCAGTTTCTGTGACAGTACGTGCAGATAGAGGGGTTTGGGTATCAACTCACTTCATGAGGTACAGAGGAGACTTGCACTCCTGCAAACCACTGTTTTTAAATTTAAATTTTATTTGATGTGCTTTTTTCTCAACAAATTGGGCTTTCAAGGTAGAAAAGTGCTGACGGTTTGTTTTTGATGAGCTGCATTTCAGTAGACTATATCTCAAGCCATTATCCTGGACCAGATCTTCATTTAAAGAAAATACCTCTTCACTCAAAGATAAAGCCAAACTTTTTAGGAAAAAAGCTACAAAATCTTGTACGTATCTTAAAAATGAATAATATATACATAGAAACTTGATAGAATATTAGGATTTGTATCCATGCGCATTGTCTGATTAAGTAAAAGTGTATATCTGTAATGTGAGGCATTACTTAAAGCAGTAATGCTTCCAGTTTTATCACAGAATCATTATTTATTTGAAGGGTTTGTACAAAATATTACAGTAAAGTCATGGACAATTTTGAAAATCAGAGAACATAGGAACCTATAGGAATCTAAGAACAACACAAGGCAAACATTCAGAGGGATAATATGATGCCTAGCCATACACGACTTTAAGCAGACGCACTTAAAATGTTCTTGCTATCCTTTATGAGCTCATAATAATAATGCTCACCTCCCACATAAAGCAGGGCTGTACATACCTCTCAACTGTACAGATTTTCACAGAATGTCCAGATTTTTGCCTCATATTTTTAGTCAATTGTTCATAAAATTGGAGTTTTCTGACAACATACTGGCAAATCATTAATGACTGAAGTTAGAAAATGACAGAGATTTGAGTTTCCAACTTCTTACCCTTCAGAAAATCCATGTTAAAGCAAAACCTGCAATTCTATCAACTTTCTAAGTTTGTAAGAGGAATATTTAAAAATTGTCCCTATTTTTGGACCTTTGTCCCACATTTACCTATGGCATTGTCCAGATTTCTTGCTCTGAGAGGTTGAGAGGTATGGCTGTACATAATAATCCTGATGTAAATTTTTGTCTACTCATCCAGTGAGCTAGATTAGCCTTAAAAGCAAATTAAATAGTACTTTGCTTGATCTGCAGTAAGTGATTCCACAGGCTGGGAATACACTGAGTTATGAACCTGTCCTGCCAGTGAATCTCATTTATTGGTTGGTATAAATTTAAATCTCTAGTCAGAGTATTTGCAGAGCCACTAGTTTTGCAAAGAAATAGAAGGTGAAATAGGTTTTGGTCTTTCATGGCTGAAAAAGCTATACACAGGTCACCTCAGACCAACAAGTTGGCTACTGAGTATAAAGAGATCTGTACTAATCTACTGGGATAGCTGAAAGGTTTAGTTAATTATTTTTATTAAAAAAACATTTTGGCATTTCCAGTTGAGTGATGCTCTTGGATTTGTACATATCAAAGGAGCATTGTATTCAGTGATCCATCTAATAAGGAAAGAGTGCAGCAGATGAATTATATGGATCCTGAAGATATTCCCTTAGAAAATAACTGAGCCAGATAGAATGATTTCCTAACAACTATGCAAACATAATGATCGAATAAGATGGATTTGTCCACCTAAGTACCCAGGTCTCTTGTGACCATATCTGTTCAAACAGGAGTACCACTTATAACTTATGAGGTGGGGCAGCTTTTTTTTCCAAATGCTGCTATGCTGCACTTTTTACTTTTAGCTTGAGACTATTGTTGGTACGTCTGGTATGTGCACAATCAGCTCTTGTTGGAGCAGTTTAGTGTCAGTGAATGAGTGGGTGACAGTGACTAGCTTGTGAATGGCACTCGGTAACTTTACAAGAAGACTCCTTGTTTGTGGGTATTCTAATGCAATGTACCAATGCAGCTTTAAAAAAAAAACTTCTGTGCATGATTATGTTTCTCATGGTTCTAGTCAATCAAATATCTAAGTTTGTTCCAAATTTCCAGGTGATTCAAAGAGCTTTCCTATCAAAATAGCATTTTCTTAGTTACCAGCTTTCAATTTTCCTTACCAATATCAGTGTGTGTTTTCCATCACTGCACCCTGATACCCTGCAAACATTCATACTTTTGCAAAGGTAATATGTTTGTTCAGCACCATGAAAGTCAGCATGAAAATACAAATTACATTGCTGCAATGATTTCCGATTACTTGGAAGATCGGATATTTATTACAGCCTGAAAAAGTCTAATTACTAGGATAATAGTCAGATGGGTTTACTGACATGTATTCCACTTCACTTTAACTTAAAGTTCTGAATTCTCTTTCTCATTGCTTTTTACAGCTGTGACAAATAGTATACATTCATAAATTCACAGGTACTTATTAGCTTACAGCCAAGGAAACCATCAAGAAGCTCAAGCACATCCCTCATTATAGGTGGGAATCTAACTGTGTACCATTTAAACAGAGTTTCCACATATATCCCAGCTGAAAATTTGTGATTACCCATCCAGTCATCCAGACTGGTTTTAAAGGTTGCTAGTGAAGTGTTCGTGGTCTGTAGGAACTGCATAGTTCAGAAATGACGAGCAGAGGGTTCTGCAGTTCGTCCTTGATTATGGTGTGAGATGGGCCTGATCTAGAAAGGACTGTGTTCATTAGTATATAAGATGATTGGTAGTTATAGTAAGTCAAACAGAAGTTGATTTATAAAAATATAGAGTATAAATGGAGAAAACAAGGCAGCTTGAGATACTCCTTTGCTAACTTTGGTGGAAGTGGAAATGTGTGATCCTTAATAACCATAAAGCTCATATTGGATAAGAGCACACGCATCCAAGTATAATATAAACATAGGCTCCAGCTGCAGATTGGGTTGATTATTTATTTATTTAACCAATTGTCTATACAACTAACTGTTTTTAAAAGTAACCTAGGAGATTTTTGTCTTTTGTAGTGATGTGACAGACCAGTTTTATTAGTGCAAAGCATGACATAAATAAATAAGTCACAAAGTAAAAAAAATAAAAAAGTTATACAGTTAGATAGTGACGATGGGAAGAAATAAAGTCATGTTAGCAGATTGCAACTAAAGTGCAGTTTATTGTCTAACCAGTAGAGTTTCATACTGGCATCCAAAAATAAATGTAAAAAGCATTTCAAAAGTTTAGTGACAAAATGTATGAGCTATAAATTAATTTTGCTTTGAAGTAACATAATATACTTTTTGATTAACCAGCTTGGCATCTTCAATGTCATTTTTAATATAATTATTTGTTAATTGGTAAGTGAGTTCCACTGTGGCGACCCCTAACCGGGAAAAGCCAAAAAGACAAACATTTGTTAATTTATTTATTTTTTTATTTTATTTATTTATTTTACATTTGTTGACCGGGCTTGTCTAACTGGATATATGTCCATTTTCAGTAGAGGCCCGGAGAGATAAGCTCCAAGACAGATAAATGAAAAACTTAGTAATCAATTAACAAAAAATGACTAAATAAGAATATTCATAATAAACAATGCAGATTCCAGGTACAACAAGAGAAGAAAAAAATTACTAAATAGCAGCATTCATTGTAAACAATGCATATTACAAGCTACAACATAAAATTCTGTGAGGACAAAAACAACGTACTTATAGTGCAAGAATGCTTATACTATAAAATATGCAGTATATATACTATAAAATATGTATTTACAGAGACTGGACACAATGTACTTTAGGAGGGAATCTATATTTATAGGTAAAAGGAATATATATAATAGTTCATGAGCAGTCTGGGATAGGCAGAGCTAAGTTTAATCAGATGGATAGATGCCTAGTCAGGTTTAGTACAGGGGCACAACCAGTGTGTTCTAAGGTAGAGTTTCAGTCTGTTTTTGAAGAGTGATAGAGAGGGAAGAGAGGAAAGGTCACTGGGGAGAGGATTCCAGGTTTTTCCAACAGCATTAGAGAAGAAAGATTCACCAGCCTTGTTGTTAGGTTTAGAGGTATGGAGAAGATTTTTGTATGAGGAACGTAGTGATTTCAGATTTGTATATGGAGTGATGAGGGTAGATAGAATAAGAGTACTGGAAGGTTTATAAAGAGTTTTATGGGCAATGGTTAGTTGATGGAATTTAATCACGTTTTGTAGTTCAAGCCATCCAAGCTGCTTTATATTTATGCAATGGTGGGTTCTGTAAGGGTTTCCTGTTGCAAATCTAGCAATGTTATTGTAGGAAGTTTCCAGTTTGCTGAGGTTATTTTTAGAAAGCTTAGTAAAAATAGGTGAGGCATAGAGGAGTTTAGAGATTAGATGAGTGTGAGCTATGGCTGTTCTACCTGTGGAGGAAAGGTAAGGTTTAATCCTATAGAGGGAGCCAAGTTTTTTGTTGACAGTTTTTATTGTATTGTTGATATGGATATCAAAGTTCAGATTGTTATCTATGGTGATACCCAATAGTTTGGTGGTTGGGTCGGGTGATGTAATGATACCATTAGTGGATGTAACTGAGAAATCAAGTGGAGAGGATTTGTGAGTCAGA
>NC_056732.1:1244082780-1244192780 GCF_019279795.1 Protopterus annectens | reverse complement strand
TGTTCAAGCTGCATAGGCTCTCATCAAAGTGCACACATTTTTGGTGCTAACACCAGCAGAACTATAGTTGTCATTTGTCATTTTGTTTTTAATAATCTCTTATCTAAACTATAAATTCCATGCAAATAGAATTAAGAGCAAGACTGAAATGAGATAAATGACTAGCTGTTTTGTAACAGGAATCATATTTTCAACAACATTAGTGCGAAAAGTCAGTTTTGAACTCTTCATATTTTCAAGCAAAATTAATCTCTAGGCATAAGGACCCACATACGATAAAGTTATGGAAAAATGGAGCGCCTTTTACTATAACAAGATAAACTGGGACTAGAGCAGTCTTGTTTACTAGTTAGGAAATCAACATTTAAGTACCCCTGGGTCACAGTTTGAATCAATCTTGATTTAAATATTCAAGGCAAGAGTTTGGTTACAAATGTGTAATCATTTTTTCGAATTAACAGCCTTGCATATTCATTCCTGAAGCATGCACCTGCTTGCTGCAGCCACCATAGCCACATTTCTTGCAGACTATGCTAGTAGCAGTATTTGGGGACTTCATTTGTTCTTCCTCTTACCAATGGATTTCAAAATCATTGATAGGAAAAAATATGTTGTCACAGAGTCAAAGCAAAGTTAACAGTTAACAGGGACTCATAGCAAAGTAAAAATATGACATTTGGTATCAAGGAGGCTTTATTGATTTTGCTGAGGATTATGAACACTAACAGAGAGGATGGTTCCAAAAAATTATCTGCTATTCATTTCAATGCCTCTACACATGTTTGCAACTAAACATGGAGGGTTGTGTGAGTGGGATGTTCACCATCAGTCTGCATGTCAGAAGAACATAAAGTACCACATTAATGGCTGCCACTGCATCACCTTTATACATATGGTGGTAAATAAGGAACCCTATCAGCCCTATTAATGCTTACGCATTTGTCTGAGTGAGAGTGTGTGAGTGCGCGCGCGTGCGCACGCGCGTGTGTGTGTGTGTGTGTGTGTGTGTGTGTGTGTGTATGTGTGTGTGTGTGTGTGTGTGTGTGTGTGTATCTATGCACACACATAAATGCAACACACATATATATTGTGTATGTGCACAAACACACACATGAAAAAAGGTCACATAGTGACATCTTTTTGTCATGTTCTTTGTGATGAATCAGATCATGTGACAAATTTAGTTTGTCATGTTTTAACCATTGCTCTAAACTCTGCAAGTCTTTTCTGTGGATTTGTTTGTATCACAGCTGTTGCCTTTCTTTGCATCATTTGTGGAAATGTAGTCTTTTCCTTCTAAACATTTGGTAAGATCAGTTATAAAGACACTGAAAAAATTACCCTAGCAGCAAAACCTGTAGCATGGTTCCAGTTGTCAGATTTTTATATGACACAATTTTATTTATTGTGACCCTCTTAGACCCTTTGTCTGGACAACACTGCCCATAGAGCTGAACCTCTTAGAACAAGAAATCTGGATTAAGCCATAAATAAAAGTGAGACAAACACCCAAAAATAGGGACAACTTTTAAATATTGAGCTTACAAGCTTAGAAAGTTATTACAATAACAGGTTTTGCATTAGCATGCATTTTCTGAAGGGTATGAAGTCTAAAACTCAAATGTCTGTTATTATTTTCTAAGTACAGTCTTTAATGATTTGCCACGAATTTGCCAGACAACCACAATTTTATGAAGAATGGACCAAAATATGAGGTACAAATCAGGACATTCTGCCAAAATCTGTACAGTTGAGAGGTATGCACTGTGCCTACCTTTGACCTGCTTTGAGTCTGTATAAATGCTTATTAATATTTTATGTGGTATCATGCACATCATATTTCTTGCTAAAGTCTTTAAAGGTCACATCAACTACCTACTTCTGACCTGCTGCCCTTGTTACGAGTGCATTAAATTTAGATCTTACTTTACCTTGTGCTTGCTAAGGCCTGCTGCCTGGGGACCGTGCCCATAGCCTCCCAAATGTTCCATATAAGTCAGCATTCTTTTCATAATTTTCCATACAACTGAGGTCATGATTGGTCATTAGTTGCCAGTTACTGTCTCACTCCCTTTTTCAATCATCGTAAGCATTGCCTTCTTCTGTGATATATATGATATATATGTGTGTGTGTGTGTGTGTGTGTGTGTGTATATATATATATATATATATATATATATATATATATATATATATATATATATATATATATATATATATATATTCTGTCTTTGTCTCAGTTCCATTCATGCCATGCCATCCATGTAGCACATCAGGCAATGAGCGCCCCTCAAGGCACTCATTGTTTCTGTAGTGGCTATAGTTTTAAGGGGTCAGCCCCCTCGAAGATATATATATATATATATATACATATATGTATATATATATATGTATATATATATATATATATATATATATAGTCTAGTTTTTAGGTATATATATATATATATAGGTATATATATATATGTATGCATCCCTATCAGATGATCAAGTTTGCAGAAACTCAAAATTCACATGGTCAATACCATATGATCGAGTTTTTGAAAACCCAAAGCTTTTGAATGGAGATTTCAGAACCATTTTCCCCACTATAGTGCAATCATGGAGTTGGTATATATAATTTGCAGGGGTTTCAGGTGGGCTTCCCCCCGTCCCTGCAAAAACATAAAAAGGTAGACTGTTGTGTTTTTTGTGATTTTTTTTTTTTTTTTTTGAACTTTGAGTTTTCGGAAACTCGATGATATGAATTCCAAGTTTCTGACATAGACTCATACATATATATATTATATCTATACACACACACATGTATATATATATATATATATATATATATATATATATATATATATATATATAGATAGATATATGGATTCACTGTGTAATTTCGAAATACTGAAATTCCAAATTTCAGTATTTTGAAATTACATAGCCAGAAGTCTAAATCTCAAAATGCACGCACTCGAGGCCCTTCTCAATATGGAGAACATCGATGTCTGTGCTGTGACAGAAACCTGGTTCAAGGCTCCTGAGAGCACCCCAGCACTATCAGGTTTTACCTCATATCATGCCCCAAAATCCGGACAATACCAAGAAAGGAGGGGGTATCCATATTCATCAAGGACACCCACACCTCAAGACTGGTACGATGCATCAGAGACCATCCAGGTGCAATTAACCATAGGCAAGACTGCTCTGCAAATTGTAGCATGTTACAGGCCACCCTCACAAACTCAGGAACCTCACATGGCCTTCCTGAAAACACTAGAGGGATAAATGTATCACCAAACACCATCATACTAGGTGACTTCAATTACCCTAATATAGACTGGGAACACTACTCAAGCCCAAACACTGAAGCCCAAAAGTTCCTGGAATTCATAAACTCAAATGCCATGGAACAACTAGTCACCATCCGAGATAACATACTTGATCTCATCATCACGAACATGGGAGCACAATGTTCAACACCGAGTATCGCCTCACTGGTGAGATCAGATCACAACTAATCGCTGGAGGTCCTCATCCCACCCCACCTGAAATAAAAAGACCACAGTAAAAACTTCACTTCTAAAGACTAGTGTGGTCTCCTTTAAGGCCCCAACAGTACTCAAGCCGCTGAATCACTCACAAATGCCTTCTACCAGCACCTGCAGGACTGCATGGATAAGGCAATCCCAAGCAAAACAAAGACTCTCTGTACCAAAGGCAAGCATCCACTCTGGTGGACCCCAGCCATAAACAAACTCTACAACAAAAGGAGAAAGCTACTACAAGATAGAGCAAAATCCTTAAAAGGTAAGACACCCTTGATCACTATAAGTAAAAACTAAGAGCTCTCATAAAATCATCCAAAGCAAATTTTGAGAGAAAAATAGCTAAAGACTCAAAAGACAATCATAAGGCATTCTTTAGCTATGTTAGAAACCTGGGAGGAAACTCCCAGATATGCTCAGAACTAGTCAAAATGATGTGAAGATTACTGATCCTACAGACATTGCCAACATACTGGCTGACAGGTTCAGTGCAAACTTCTCCCCCCAAAGGAGATATCTATACCAAACGATTGCAGCCCCCAAACATTTCCAAGCCCAAGTTAAAACTGCTCTCTCCAAAGCAAAAACACAGCATCCATGGGACCCGGGTGTCCCGGCTGTGTGCTCGAACTCAATGAGGAATTAAACCCACAACTAGGACAGCTATTTAATCAAAGTCTTACCTCTGGATATGTACCCAGGAGTGGCGCACTGCAACTGTGGTCCCACTTCACAAAGCGGTGCTTCCACCGACCCTGGAAATTACCGCCTATTAGCTTGACAAGCCTTATCTGCAAAGCCATGGAGAGGATCATAATGGACCTCATAAATAAAGACATAGGGAATTTGCAGACCTTGGATCCAACCCAGTTTGGCTTTGTCAAAGGCAGATCATGCCTTTTAAACTTGGTTGACTTTTGAAACAGTCACCAAAGCCATTGATGAGGGAAAGGCAGTCCATACAGCCTACCTGGATCTGGCGAAGGCCTTGATACAATACCTCACTCGGGTATCATTGAAAAACTCAGCAGCTTAAATGTTAACCCATACATCACAAGATGGGTTGCAAACTGGCTGAGTGACAGAACCCACAGGGTCAGAGTTGCTGGCGCCATGTCAGACTCAAAGCCTGTCACAAGTGGGGTCCCACAGGGCTCAGTCCTGGGCCCACTCTTGTTTGGCATCTACTTTTCAGTACAAGCAAACACAGGAGGGTTATGGCTGACAAAGTTTGCAGATGACTGCAAACTGGGAGCCATAGTAGAAAACACATCTGACACAGATATCCTTCAGAAGGGTCTCACAGAAACGGATAACTGGTGCCAGAGCCATGGCCTAAAGTTAAATGCCAAAATGCATAGTCATACCCTTGGAAAAACAAGGTTACCTAGCTACCAAATAGGTGGCAATCCACTGAGCACAGAAGAAGTTATCAGGGACTTGGGGACCCAGGTTGATTGTAGTCTGTCATTCGACAGCCATGTAGCTAAAGTAGTTAGGAAGACCTTCTACATTGCCCACCTTATCATGAAGGGATTCTCATCTAGATCAAGGGAGGTCATGGTCTCCTTTACTCATCACTCATCAGACCAATGATTGAGTACAATGCCCAATCGGAATGTATCTGACCCGACACTTGCAGCAGCTGGAGAGACACAAAAGTTCCTCACCAAAAGGATAAAGGGTCTGAAAATCTGTCCTATGCTGCCCGACTGAAAGAACTCCAGCTCTATTCAGTCGCTTGCTCAGAGGTGACCTTTGCCTAACATACAAGGCCATGTCAAACCCAGATTTGATGAATATGCTTCACCTCAAAAATCTAGATCCACCAGAGCCACAAGGGCAGGAGACTTAAACCTTATTAATAGGGCGTGCTGGAGGGATAGATTCATCACCCAAAGACTCCCTATGCTGTGGAACAAAAATCCCGCATATCGGTATATGTGAGGCAGAGCACCTCGCTGGCCTTGTTCAAGAGAAATCTTGACCAATGGATGGGAGATCGCAAATATACCCCAGGGATTACCTCAGTGTCACTGCTCGACAGAGGCACAGCAAAATAATGGGTATAGTTCCCCATACTTAAGGGGCGTAAAGCAACAAAACGATGGGCTAGGCTTGTAAATGCCCTCGGGCAGATAGCCTAGTATGAACCTATGAACCTATGAACCTATGAACCTTAGACACAAAACAAAGCCCTCCACACCCTCCTACTTATATATACTAACTCCGAGATCGCACAATCAGACACACACAAGCAACTCACTCCCACACATTATACACACCCTCGCACACACAAATCACAGTAAAAACACACACTGACAGACACTAAAGCCCCTAACCAACAAACATACACATGCATACATACCCAAACTCACATCTTACCATTCACACACTACAACACCAGAAGCGCTAATTCAAAATCTCCATACTTCGGGATTTTGAATTTCGCGCTTCTGGTTTGCTGGTATTTCAAGACTTTGGTATTTTAATTTCAAAATACTGAAATTCTGATTTCAGTATAATTAAATTAAATAGGGAACCATATATATTTCTTATTTTTTTCTCAGGTCTGTAAAAAAATCCATCTAAGCCTCATTGTCTCATTCGTACTTAGTTTATCAAGTTCTTTCTCAGCCTTTTTATGTTTCAAAGGAATAAGAATAAAACATTTTGAACAAGAACTCCTACTGACAGTCATTTGTGAACATTCCTTCCCTTCCCTGGTGGTTTCTAAGCAAGTGTATTTATTTATATTGTATTTGTTCATTCATCAACTGGGTGCATCAAAAAATAATTTGCTAACAACTTTCGGCTTCAGCCAACCCCTTAGCAACAGAGGCACATGAAATATGTGTGGTGAGTTACAATGTCCACTCAGCAAGAAAGTATTTGGAAAGTTGGAAACTAGAGAACAAGGAAAAGACCAAGATAAACAACGAGAAAAATACAAACTCCACACAAATTGTAAGAAAAAGTTAAAATTAAAATGCAAGTCTTTGCACCTTGGAGACAGTGACACCAGTCATAGGTTAGTACTAAGCTAACTGCCCTTGTAAGCCATGTTAAGCTTAGCCAATTATCTCTTGTGAGATTCAAACCCTGCACCTTGTGATTGTAAGGCAAACACCTTAACCATTAGGCCACCCTCCCAACCTATCGCAATCAGTGTGCCACTCTAGCATCTAGTATTCATTTAGCGACGTGGTATTCTTAATACCACTTCACTTCTTGGTGGAGTTGGTCAGCATTTTCTTTCCTTTGCCCTTCTCTGCAAGTAGCTTTACTGTCATTCTTCAATTTTAATTTGTCTTCCATGTTTTGTGTCACTGCTCTATTTTGCGAGAGTCTACCTCTCTGAATTTCTGAACAAGATACTCTAAGTTAACCACTTTGAATGTCACTAAAGCTATAGCTCAACAGTGACCGCATGTTAGAGAAACTTAAGAATGTTCTTTGTGAGCTTCAGTTCTCTTCATGTACCAAGTGCACAGTTAATATTCAAAGTGGAGCTTTTTGCTCATTGACAGTAGCCCAAGAAAAACAAAACAGTGAGTAATGAAATAATTCAGATGAAATTAATGTCACATTTGCCAAAAGCACCATTTAAAAATAAGGACCTTATCTTATTATTATTTTTTTAAACTAACAGCACATAATCACACCAATTAGGAAATAGATGCAAGTAGTAAGATAAATAAAATGGCAGATCAGGGCAAGCTTTGGGCAATATAAGTCATTATGGAGAAATGTTGAGCTTCATAAATACTGGTGATATTTTTCTTTTCAATTAGCCTGCCATAGCCTGATGGACAGCATCACAATGACTATATATTTGGTTATAAAGTTTTGAAAATTTCTGTTGCATTTCCTTCTCAGGAGAAAAACATCATTGCAATGATTGCTTTTTGAGAGCCAGGATATCAATGTCTTTAATCTTCTAAGAGTCTTTTTCACTGACTTTGAAAAATAATTGTCATAAGGAATGTAGGTGCTAATGTTATGGTAAAAGCCCATGCAATTATAGTGATCCATTTTGCAAAGGGTGTGATGTCGGAAACTCAAATGTCTGTCATTATTTAGTGATTTCAATCTTTAATGATTTTCCAAAAAAAAACACAAATTGTATGAGGAGCATGTCAAAAATATTAGGCAGAAATCTGGACAGTTTTTAGGCATGCTTGTCTATGATCAGCTGCACAGATTAAACACTTGTGATACTACACTGAAGATGAAGCCGATGCCAAGTCCAAACTGATAGTTTTGTTTTACTTATAACCAGATATTTGACATTGAATGAATTGCAGTACACACGTCTGACTATTAAGAAACAAAAATAACTACCGAAAGCTGAAGCTGTACTAGCTATAGAAAACTTTCTATGTAAAATCAGATGACAGAAAGAGAATGAAGTTCAAAACAACCTTCCAGTTTTAATGGAAAATGAGAATCTGACTAGAAGGGACAGTACGAGTACTTGGCATGTCTCTTGTCCAGTGTTTGAATGCATTCTTCTTAAAAGATTTGGACCAGTCAGCCAAGACACCTTGGCCTTAGTGGTCATATCACTCAAAGGTCATCTCATTGAACAGTCTTAGTGTTGAATTACTCAGTGAATTTGGCAATATAGTAAAGGAAACTGTGAACAACAGGTGAATCGATTTTGATTTCTTCTAATTTATTTTTGAATCCCAGCTTGTTTCTAGTCCTTTTCTGGCATCAATTTTTTGATGTTCTGCTTGATGACAAATTATTTTTGAGAGGTATAACCAGTAAAATTCTAAACAAGTCATCATTTTACTGTTTTTATTTTATAAAACATAGTTCCAGCCACTGGCAGCATTTGCATACCCAACTTACTGTTCAGTCTCTGCAAAAATGCTTTATATGAGGAAGAAGAAAGACATAATAAAGAAAATAAATAGATCCCAATTCCATGAAAGAAATCCTGCCTTATCTCCTGTATTAAAGCATAGATGTTTGCTATGCATGGACATTATGGCATAAGCCTAAGACAGCATTGTGTTTGACTATCATTCAAACCAGAGTGTTGCCTGAAATGCATGTCAGTGACTAGTTCATGCATAAAAGAATAGCATGTGAGAGGAATTATAAGATTGTAAGCATTATATCTTGGCAAATGTGCTAACACATAGCTACACCAAGGAACCACTATCTCCTGCATCCAAAATACATGCTACCCCAACACCATTTGTTATAATGCTATATGGTTTCTACTATGAATCTCCAACTTCCACAAAGCCAACAATCCATAATACTGAAAAATAATGCATGAAACAAAGAAAGCCAAAACATCCAACTTTAAGCATTTTTTGCAAGTGGCAAGCCTTCCTGCATACATTGATGTGTAGAGCAAACCACATATCCCCAAACATATATATATATATATATATATATATATATATATATATATATATATATATATATATATATATATATATATATATATATATATATATATATATATATATATATATATATATATATATATATATATATATATATATGAATTCCATGGTTGCACCGGGGAGGAATCTCCCAAAAGAAGAGAACCATTGTCAACACACTATTAGAAATTGCAGTGATAATGATTTACTATGGAGAACAGCATTAAACATTCTACCACTTGATATTTTTTTCCTGTGGGCAACTGAAGCTCAGGGAATTCCCCCTTGACCAACTGAGAGTAGCCTGAATGCTAATATAAGGCACTCTACACTTAACCCCATGTATCCAGTCAGATGGAGGTCACCACAGCAAGCATGATCCCATGTATCCAGTCAGATGGAAGCCACTGCAGGAAGCATGACAGAGTGGTGGGGTATGAGGCAGCAAGATACAAACCCAAAGTGAATGCTTTTGCAAATAAGGAACAAATTATTGGTTTACCCTACCTCTGTCAGGAATGACAGTACAGCCAAATCAGTGGACTGCTACTTATGCTGTATATATAGTAACTGCTAAAAATAGAAATGTAAGGTAACTTGAAACTATGTACAAAATGAATGTAAAACATAGCTATTCTTTACAACTAAAAGATTAGCTGCTGTCAAAAGTCTAAGATCAAATAAATATTCAAATGTAATCCTAAACCACACTACACATTCATATAGCTTTCAAAATGCACTCTGTTGTACAGTGCAATATTCTATACTATTCTACTCCCTTTAGAATTCTGTTGATATCTAATATGTACTAATAGTGCAGGACCTCAAGCAAGGGCATGACATACCAATTTACATTAGCTTTTGGCTTTTTAGCCTTCCATACAAAAGTTATTTTAGAACAAGAAATATAGACTGGCACTACCCTGAAGACCTGCATGCCTCTTCATTTGAATGCACCACATAAGTAAGTGTGCAAGCTTTCTTTTCACAGTGACAGCCATAGTGATTATAGAGGCAGGCATTGGTCACAATTTACACCAAGCAAGAATTGTTCTGGAATCCAGCACATTTGACTGGTTGTAAAAAGGATGGTAATGAAATATTTTCATGAAGCACGCCTGCTCATTAATTGCCATGATGGGAAACAATTTAATTATTAATTGTTAGCCAAGTTTATTGTTTCTACAATATGTACCATGCAGTTTTGTGTGATAGGGTACAGCTCTTAGAAATGGTACCTAGTACAATTGCAATGTACTGTGAAGAACCGAATGGCTATAAGTAACAAACAAAAACCTTGAAGGTGACAAACATTGTGAAGCTATCTTTGAAAAAATATAGTATACTCAAAATCTGGCTTTTTAAAACTATTTGCTTTTGCATTTGTTTTTCCTGTTGCGTAGGCACATGAATAAAGACTACAGACAAGTTTTACACTTTGCTCTGTCTAATGTCAGCAAATGGTAAGACCCTATGCTAATTAGTCATATTTTTTCTTCCCTATATTTCTCCAAAATAAACAATTGCAGTATCCAATTTCTTTAGCAGGAGAGGACAGATATATAGATGTTTGGTTTCTCTTACCAATAAATGTTTAAGAAACTTGGAAAGGAATTTTCAGAGCAATGGATTGACCTAAGATGTTTTCTACATTATAGACTCAGTGTTATTTTAAAACTTAGTAAAATATTAGTTGCCAAATAACATTATTCTGTGTTCTAAATTTGATGTCAGCAAATGTGAGCTCTTCCCTTACGATGCATCAGATGATTTTGGCCTAGTTCTGAAAGGAAAATGACAGCAGCTCTTTTTCTACAGCAGTCTGAAAATGTATTTTATGTTTTAGGATAATGCACTGAGGACTTTAAGCTGCAATCAAAAAAACTAAAAGCATTCACTATAGTCTTGCCATCAGTGTTTGTTGATAATGAAAAGTTCAATGTCTAGCTTTGTAGGTAATTTTACAATGTGAGAGAAATATTTCTTAGCATGAAAATATAGTTGTGTCTATTATTTGAGAAATTACAGTTGTCACATCTTTGACATGCCCCTTGATTCATGAAGCTTGTGCCAGGCGCAGGCGTAGCATAGGCGGTATAACACCAAATATGTCCGTCAAGTGATTCAGGTACGAACCAATTTCACGTGCACTACTGGCATACGCCAGAACTGTGCAGCCCTCAGCATAGGTATGCTAATCACCCCATGCGCAGTGCCGCACCATGCAAATGAAGGTAAATAGAGATTCATGAAATGGTGCAGGCATAGCATAAGCCCATGGAAATGTAAACAAAAAAACAGGGTTTACATTTTCCCAAACAGAACATCGGAGCTATGAAAGTGGACCAGACTCATGTATTACAAAGTTAACATATGCCAATGGCTAAATACACAGCCAATGGCATAAGAAAAGATGCACAACACCTAAAAAATAACATTTAATGTCATGTCCACAGTAACGCAAAGTACAACCGCAGGGCATGTGTGCACAAACTGGAACACAAAGAAAATATATACAAGTGTCAAAAAATCGCAATGTAATACAAATCAGGATTTCACCATAATACGCAATGGTATGCATGGTACACCACAACCAAGCTGCAAAGGTTGCTAAGGGTATGTGACAGTGTTCGGCACGGTAACAATGAATTAGTAGTCAATGCCATGCAAATGAGGCAGGTAATACTGAATCGCAAACGTCCCACCGGATTAAGGATGTACCATACGGCGCATGACATCAGCAGTAGGGTGTGCCACCATAGCTGTAAGCACATTGGAGCAATGCAAATCTGGCCTGGCCATTGCTAAGCAAAGCTGCAGGACAGAGGTGGGGAGATAGGTATAGAATCGTTTAGCTGAGAGCACACATGGTGCTCGAAAGCACATGTGTACGTGGATGAAAATGTGCCCGAAACCCAGTAAGCGGATGCACGCGCCGCAAACCATAGCACAAACAGGAAGGTCAGGGGAAGAAAAGAAGGAAATGCCGCAGTAGGGTAATTGGAATACAACTGAGCAATTAACACCTATTAACTCACAGTGGGCAATCGACGGCAGCTGACAAGTCTGCTCGCAGAAACATGCAAAACAGGATAGGGGAGGCATCGGATTGCAAAGAAAGGAGAACTGTCATAGCAGAGCAAAGCAAACCTACAGTAGACCGGCAATAGAACACATTACGCAAGATAAGCCAGGTCTAGGAAAGTACAAATGAAAGCAGGCTGCTGGATGTATGCCAGAAAATGGTAGGTGGAACGTGAAGAAATGTAAAGGGAAGGGCAAGAGGTAATCCATGGCAGCCAAATGTAATTCAACACCAAAGGCACCACAATAGTAGTCCCTGTAGTAAAACATAAGATACCCTGTAGCTACGATCGTACATACACACCCTATGACATCATCGGTGTTCACAGCACAATAGTATAAAGTGTGAAAACACCCTACACACACCTGTGTATTCCCAAACACTGCACCATAGGTGTAAACACACGGGGAACTTTTAAAATGTACATGTTGGGAGCTGCCATAGCTGTGATTCATCACCATGTGTTAGAGACTGACGGTGTTGTGTAGGATGATGCTGACAACCACCACAGGCTCCAGAGGAGGAGAAGAGTGTTCAGACCAAGGATAACTTACCAGGGGCTACATGATCTGGAGATAGTAGAGCATTACAGGGTGGACAGGGACATCTTACAGCAAATAGTTGAGCTGTGCCGGCCACGCCTGAGAACCAGAAACAACAGAGGGGAACCCATCCCAGTGGACACGAAGGTATGTGTAAGCTTGCGAATACTAGCCACAGGTACCTTTCAAAGGCCAACAGGAGATATAATGGGGATCTCACAGGCATCGGCATCCAGGGTACTACACCAGCTCCTGGATGCCATGTTCCCACATGCCAATGAGCATATATATTCCCCCGCACTCAGGAGGAGTTGGCCAGCAATATGCGTCACTTCCACCATGTGGCACACTGCCCGGAGGTACTGGGTGTGATAGACTGCACGCACATACTATCAAGTCACCACCCGGTGAGCATGGTAGGTGCTACATAAACCACAAGGGATTCCACTCCATCAACTGCCAGGTCATGTGCAATGCCCAGGGCATTATCACAGATGGGTGTGCTAGCAGCCTTGGAAGCTACCATGACTCCCATATCTGGCATACCTCACAGCTGTATCAGGTATTTGTCATGGGGGACATCCCACATGGCCACCTTGTGGGGGATGCAGGCTATGCACTGGAGCCATGGATGATGACTCCCATCAGAAATGCACACACACCCATGCAAGAACGGCATAATGAGGCACACGCACAAACCAGAATCATCATAGAGTGTGTGTTCAGGATGCTGAAATCACAGTTCCATTGCTTGGACACATCTGGTGGAGTCTTGCAGTACTCTCCAGGCACGTCTGCCCACATCTTCATAGTATGTGCCATGCTACATAACATGATCCTGCGGAAACAGCTGCAGCAGGGACAAAATGGTGAAGGCCCTCATAGCCCACCGCAATTGCCAAGGCCATCACAGGCACAGAGGGATTCAGACCACGAACACCCTGTGCCAGCCCCAGTAGGTTGACGGAGGCATGCCCAATATGCCTACGCCTTGGCAAAGAGGGAATGTATAGCACATACACTGACAGTGTAGGACCCTATGGACTGACACACCTCTCCACCTGCACACACAGTAAAATGGATGGCACACACACACGGCCACCTGTAAATTGTAATGTATAGGTGGCCCACTGTGTGAGTCCAACATAGGCAGTCCTCAAACATTGTACACACAACAGCTATTGGAACAAAGAATGTCAACACCTGAACAGTACATGTGCCTATCAGCAGATGTTGGTGCTGTGTGTATAGGTTCCTAGGTACATCGGTAGGTACACGCCCGATTATCAGAGGCCATACACCAAACAAGGCAAACAGTGTCTGCTGTCACCACAACATCGAGTAACCAACTGTCGCTCAGTGGAGCAGAGGGAATCGCGGGATCACATGTGTGTAAGCACTGTTCTGCACACACTCTGCACAGATTCCCTGCTGTGTTAATGAGGGGCTCCACATAATGTAATCATGGATTTTGTGTTAAGGCATGAGGTGTACCCATGATAGGTAATTTTCACCCCAGCATGCTCCACCTACGTTCGTTTGAAGGTGTAGCACATTATCATGTGTGGCTCACTGTGATATACATACCCAATGCTGGAGCACATCCATTAAACATCACATGGACATACCAGTAATTGGACTCATCTATATGTAAACTAACTGAGTTACCCATGTGAGTGCAGTATGGAGTAACAGCCGTAGTATACTCCACATACAAAATGCCATAACATGTGTACAAATCCCAGATGGCCAAGTGGTAAATGTAGTGACCGTCATGCATGTTCCCGGTCCCACATCCTGCAAGGGATGTAACGTAATCCCGAAGGCACGAATAATGCATGCCGGATGCAGGTCTTCAGATCATGTTTAGCACACGTTAGCGGGAATATGTATTGTCCAGTGCAAGTAAGCGTCATTTAAATATGAGTATACGGATATGCATGAAACAGGGCCAAACATCTCTGAATATCACGCAGATCATGGTCAATGATGTCCAGAACAGGTGAAACCAGCATTATTCACCCCTGTACTAATAGCGCCTGCTCTGAGGGGTAAAATGACCACTGCCAGGAGTAGAACACTCAATCATGTATACAATCACCTAACACTATGGTAGCCAAGATGTACCTATGGCAGGTGTGTAATGTGACAGGTTCAGACACAAATGTGCGGAGTCCAGGAAACAGTATACACCGACAAGTACACAATGAAAGGTGTAGTTTGCCTGTCACTTTCCCTGTCAGATATATATATATATATATATATATATATATATATATATATATATATATATATATATATATATATATATATATATATATACATAGATATATACATAGATATAATACAGATAGAAAGGGTGATAGAGAGATATATGTTGATATATACAGATTCACCGATATCTGCAAATATATAGATAGGTCAAAGACATTCATAAAACCTTGGAGGTACAAATAAATAGGACACCGCCAACTATGGAATGTGTCACATACTGACACGCGAAACCACAAGGCTGAAAGACCGAAAGAACACAGTACCGGAACACTAGAACCGCGAGTAATATTATCACGATAAGAAGGGACATTTAGTTACCCCTGCTGGTGTTGTGGTCCACGTAGGTACTGTGTTCAACTGTGTTTGTGATTACCGCAGTCTGTGTATGTGTGTGTTGAGGGTGCCGTGTGTGTTTCCATGTGACTGTAATATGTGTGTGTGTGTCTGCATCGTGTGCCTGTTAGTGCCAACTCAGAGGTAGATCATTACAGTAGGTGTGGTTATAGCTAGCCGTAAGCATACGGTTGCCACCTGTCCCACATTAGGAGGGACAGCCCCTCCCTGGCAGCTGTGTCCTGACATAAAACATTACAAAGGGCAACTGTCCGAGATTGTAAGACATTATTATGCCCCATATATTATGTAATAGTTGCATTAAATAGCTATGCCTGTATGTAAGAAACGTAAATGTTACATGCAATATGATAAGTAGCCAAAGTCCTACAACAATAAGTATGTATTGAGGATAAAAGTATGTGCTATCCTGTGTACTGACCATGGGTATGTGTCAGCCTGTCAACAGCGATGTGTGTCCCGCAAGTGTCCCACAATGTCCATTTGAAAAGGTGGCAACCCATGCCAAAGATGTTCAGTTACCAACACAACTGCAATGACTGTAAATATCTGGGACAGAAATAAACGGGACAGCTGTCAGTTAGTAACATCCCTTTACATATCGCTGTAATTCCGGAGGTATGGAAGTATCAACCTCACCTGCATACTATATAGAAACCAATTAACAATGGCCCAATGTATAATCCCATAACAAATGTCTACTAACTGATAGCTCTTTAATTAGGGAAGGAGGTCACACACATATATGGAATATATAGAAATGCAAGCCCCACAAACCTGTATATGCTACGTACACCCACCTACATCCTCCACACACAAAACTATAGCAATACAGACTGTAATTACAGCACAAACATCCAGTCAGTCAATTACATCTGCAGAAGCTTTAACATACCTTGTGAGAGACACATTTAAAGGTGCCATGTGAAATCGTAGCCATTGTATAATGGAACAAACAGCGATGTTACAGGTTTTGTTTGCAATAGTCCCTTATCAGACAGTTGGTATGACAGGTACACTCACATGTAGAACCACATACTCTAGCCGTCACACACAATCCACGGGGGACAAGAATCCAAACTATACGTGTCTCTACACATAGCAGTTGCAATTACACAGAACAAAACACGATACAGGCTGTCTCCCTGAAGGTAGGGCAAATGGGCAACGCCCAAGTGGAGAATTCAATTATACCCCACTGTTGCCGCGTAATTGGCGAATGGAGTAGCTGCACAGCTGATGTGCAAGTAATAAGTCACTCAGGAACAGCAATTGGCGGCAGGAAACCACGTTACAGGTATCGACGTATATAAGGATGACTTGCCAGACATTCAAACTGTATGCTCATACCATAGAACTGTTTAAACAGTGTAAGAGAGATAGTTACGAAAGTCCAGAACGATAACAAGGTATGTAGAACACTCAGTATGTAAGTGTATGTATAGCCTGTTATGTATTAATTATGTTAGTGTATGTATAGCCTGTTTTGTATTAATTAAAAGTGTCTGCAATGCATAAAGTGGGAAAAGGTATTATGTAGTGATGTCTTGCTGAGCATAGTAACGCTTGTAGAAAGTGTGTGTCCTGCAGTGGGCCACAAGGTAAACATCACAGACACCACAAGGGATGCTACATGAGGACTTTAAACAGAACAATTCTATACCACCCACCATCAGTGGTAGGGTATGTCCAACAAGTACGTGCCATAGCAGGGGATAGTATGTGTTGATATACCATCACAGTAGGCATGTGTATGGGCATATAATGACAATGACATGTCGAAGGTGGTCCCGCTGTGCAAGTATGCTTTGCATTATGGGATACTATGTAAAATATGTGTAATGTACAGTATTGTAGGTAGATATGTCAGATATTCTACACAGCATAACAGGCATATCATGCATACCAAAGGTATCATCTATTGGCATGTACAATAGACAATAACAGGATACATATGGCTTATAGTCACAGGACACTGTAATAGCATGATAGCTAATCTAAATGGAAGGGCTACTCAATTAACCATGCACAAAGAACATGTAATAGCTTCACAGGTTCATAGTGGGGTACTATGCAGTCTGGCAAGTCAATGTAAGCACAACTACAGTGTTCACACCAGTGGCACCTCTCTAGGGTAGTGTCCTGTCTGTGAACAGGAGAGCCATGTGTTATCTGCACTTCTGCACAGTACAGCCACTGCAGTGATCCCTGGCGTACATGGGTCTCCCATCCACCAAGTGAGGTATCACATGAACAGTGCTACTGAGTGTCCCTGCGTGATGTACATAGGAATCATGTTCCAAAGCATGGTGAGTGTCTTGTTTGGGAATATAACCCTCAAGCACATCCCACTCATCGTTGCGTGTGTGCACATATCCATGAGCATATTGCTCACAGTAGCTTTTGCTTATGTCGCGTATGTGGAGTATATCCATGAATATTGTTGTGGACATGGGCCCTGTCTGTTCAGCAGAGGTCACCCCTGAGTATGCAGTATGCAAATGTGTACAGACGTGGTGTCCGTAGTTCTGCCACATACTTCAACCATCGGAGCTCAATAAACATTATGGCGTGTTAATGTTGTGGTATGTAAATCCGTAGCTGTTGTGTAAGGTACACCCTAATGGGGTGTTGTACCCTTGAATGTGTGTATACATCTGGAGTTCAGAGGTACAATGGGTGCCTATGTTCCAGCTACAAACCCAGTACAGATAAGTGTGGCCACGTAGAAGGATATCCACGCCACAGTGGCCATATGGTTATCAAAGGAGTGGGTGCGACATACGTGTGTACTATGAGCAAGTACAATGAGACATGTATGTAGGGGACTACCACCTATGTGATAGTCAGTGGGTGAATGGTGTAATGCAAAGGGGATGTTCATGCACCTTGTGTCATGCAGCTTGAGGCTATGATATTGATATCAGTTATCTGTCACAGTGACACCCTTATGGAGGGGGTCAGTATCAGCTGGTGGATCAATCATGGTGCTTTGTATACAGTTGTCTGTAAAGCTAGGCAGGGAAAGTCCCTCTGTGTTAGCCTGTACCTCAGGGAAGCATATACCAAACATGAGGGGCCCTATGACTGAGGACTGTGGTACGCCAAGTGTAACTGAAATACAGTAGGTACTATGGTATGCTACCCTCATTGTGTGTATCCTGTCGGTGAGCCACTTTGCATAGCATCTTGAGACATAGGGGTCGATGTGCAGGTGGATGTGTATGTTGTCAATACCAGAATGGAGAATGGTGCTGCAAGGCAATGAGAGGACAATGTAGGCTGTGTGGACCCTCTTACCATCATCAACTACCCTGGTAACTGTATGAAAGGAGTCCACCAGGTGTAGGAGCCATGCTCTGGCCCTAACAATTCCAACCTGGGTGGCATCAAAGGACTGGAGCCCACCAATGTCTCTGTGAATGACTTCCATGATGATGTGCCCCATAGCCTTGCAGAACAGTCCAGTCAGGTGTGTAGGGCAATAGTCCCCCTCGTGCATTGTGGCGCCACCTGTGTGGAGTGTGATAACTGTTGCTGTGTGTCATTCAGGGGCCACAATGTCTGATACAAGGCTATTACTGAATATGGTGGCCAAGTGGGGAGACATGTCGTTCAGAGGTTTGTGTAAATCACAGCCTGGGATGTTGGACGGTCACATGGGGCCAGTGTTCCAGGCCATATAGAGTGCAGGTTAGTACTGTGTAGGTGTGTCCCCAGGGACACAGCAATGTTCCTGCATGGATTGTGGCCCTGTAGGGAGTGAGAGGGTGTATTGTTAGCATTGAACAAATCCACCAGCATGTTGCCAACATCACCTGGTTCTGTAATGTTCCTGAGTAACTGTTGTATGTAAGAGAAGATGTGGGTATTGCCACTGACTACTGACATACCTCCATAATGCCTTGTGGTACACCCTGGAATGTGTCGCAGGAATGTTTACATAGCTAGTTTCAGAGTATGTGATGAGGGATCCTGTAGCCCTACTGAGTCTGACCAGTGAGCTACCCCACCCATGGGATTGTACACCACTTTGCAATAGCCTCCACCTGTTGTAAACTATGTCCATGGAACTGGACCCTCAGACTGGCGTCCGTTATCTGGTGGGAACCATCATGGCTCTGCGTGGAATAGCATGATCCATGCAGTGGTGTAAGTGCTAATGAAGTGCACTGGGGTATGTTTCGGCATTTGTATGTGCATTGTCCATCTGCATGGGTGTCATGACGTTAACTACTGCTGTCATAAGACATCTGTAGTAGGTGTTGTAGTACTCTTGTACTGTGTATGCCATGAAGAGTGTGGTGCCGGGATGTGGATAACAAGGGTGATTAGCATATGTTCAGAATCCACCAATGAGGGGATAACCCCAGGTGTGGAACACCAGTCACATGATGGTAGTGTCCATGTCAAGGATATTGTTGGTCTTGGAGGTGGTGTGTATGGGTTGATCCAGCCAAGTGGAGGTTATGAATCCCGGACAGCTTTGGCCTAATGTGTCGGTACAAGAGTGGCTATCCCAGTTAAGTGTGGGGTAGTGTCAGTCTCACATCAGTAGTACCTATCTGAGCCCTACTATCCAATACACCAAGAAATGAGGTCTGGTAACCGTGGGGTATGTTGTTGAAGCCATAGCTTGTTACAATGCGTATAGCAGTTCTGGCCACAGTTAGTTGCACGTGGAGCACCTCTGATGCATTGTGCTAAGTAACTAGCCAGGATGTGTGTACAACATAGTGGAATATGGGAACACCTCAGCCATGGGTGTGCCGGTCCAGGTTACATGACTGAAAGGTATGGTCTGTGTAACAGAAACCTGGTTCAAGGCTCCCGAGAGCACCCCAGCACTACCAGGTTATACCTCATACCATGCTTTTCGGCCCCAAAACATGGACCAAACCACAAAAGGAGGGGGAGTATCAATATTTGTCAAAGATACCCACACCTCCAGGTTGGTGGCACAGCACGAAACATCAGAGACTATCCATGTGCAACTAACAGTGGGTAAAACTGCCTTCCAGTTTATAGCCTGCTACAGACCACCCTCCTAAACCCAGGAACTCCACTCGGCCTTCCTGAGAACACTGGAAAATATGAAGGTCTCTCCAAACACCATTATATTGGGCGACTTCAACTACCCAAACATAGACTGGGAGCATTAATCTAGCTCCAACACCCTAGCCCAAAGGTTCCTAGAATTTATAAACTCAAATGCTATGGAACAACTTGTTACCACTCCCACAAGAGGGGAAAACATACTGACCTGATCATCACCAACATGGGGGCTCTATGCTCCAGACCAGAAGTGTATCCCTCACTGGTAAGATCAGACCATAAACTAATCTCACTGGATATTTACATCCCAACCCTACCCCCTGCCCAGAAAACCACAGTGAAAAACTTCTCTAAAGCAAATTTCACACTCCTCAAAACCGAGGTGGAATCCTTCAAAGCCCCGGCCTGTGGAAAATACGCCCAGACCGCAGAATCCTTTATAAACGCATTCTATGAACACCTTCAGGAATGCATGGATCATGCAATCCCAAATAAAACCAAGACCCAATCCTCCAAAGGCAGATGTCCTGTCTGGTGGACCCCAGCCATAAACAAACTATACAATAGAACGAGGAAGCTACTACATGACAGAGCAAAATCCCAAAAAGGGAAGGCATCTCTGATCAGTATTAGCAAAAAACTACGGGCACTCATAAAATCGTCTAAGGCCAGCTTTGAGAGAAACATTGCACAGGACACTAAGGATAATCACAAGGCTTTCTTTAGTTATGTTATGAACCAGGGTGGGAATTCCCAGATATGCTCAGAATTAGTCCAAAATGACAAAAAATACACCGAACCCACAGACATTGCCAACATTCTAGCTGACAGGTTCAGCAACCCTCCCCACCAAAATGGCAAATATCTATCCCAGCAGAGTGCTGCCTCCCTGACATCTCAGATGCTCAGGTAAGAGCCGCCCTCTCCAAAGCAAAAAACACAGCATCAATGGGACCAGACGGTGTCCCGGGCTGCGTCCTACATGAACTCCAAGAAGAGCTAAACCCAAACATAAAACTACTGTTCAATCTCAGACTTACTACAGGATATGTACCCAAAGAGTGACGTACAGCAACGGTGGTCCCTCTCCACAAAGGTGGTCTCTCAACGGATCCTGGAAACTATCGCCCCATAAGCCTGACTAGCTTGGTCTGCAAAGCTATGGAAAGGATCATCATGGACCTTATAAATAAAGATATTGGGGACCTATAGACACTGGATCCTACCCAGTTCGGCTTTGTTAAGGGCAGATCCTGCCTCTTAAACCTGGTTGATTTCTTTGAAACAGTCACCAAGGCCATTGACGAGGGGAATGTGGTCTACACAGCCTACCTGGACCTCGCAAAAGCCTTCGATACAATACCCCACTCGGGCATTATAGACAAGCTCACCAGCTTAAATATAAACCCCTATGTCACTAGATGGGTTGCAAACTGGCTCAAGGACAGAACCCACATGGTTAGAATTGCTGGAGCCATGTCAGACTCCAAACCAGTTACAAGTGGTGTCCCACAAGGCACAGTCCTGGGACCGCTCTTGTTCGGTATATATTTCTCAGAGGTACAGGCCAAACTGGCTCAAGGACAGAACCCACATGGTTAGAATTGCTGGAGCCATGTCTGACTCCAAACCAGTTACAAGTGGTGTCCCACAAGGCACAGTCCTGGGACCTCTCTTGTTCGGTATATATTTCTCAGAGGTACAGGCCAACACGGAAGGACTGTGGCTGACCAAGTTTGCAGATGACTGCAAACTGGGTGCCATAATTGACTCTCCAGCTGACACAAGCATCCTCCAAAAGGAACTCATAGAAACAGACAACTGGTGCCAGAGCCATGGCCTCAAGCTAAACTCCAAAAAGTGTATAGTCATCCCCTTTGGCAAAAACAAAGTGCCCACAAATTACCACATAAGTGGTAATCCATTAAGTACAGAAGAAGTAATTAGGGACCTGGGGACCCAAGTTGATAGCAATCTCTCATTTGACAACCACGTGGCCAAAGTGGTGAGAAAAACATTTTATACAGCCCACCTAATCATGAAGGGATTCACATCTAGATCAGGGAGGTCATCGTGCTCTTTACTCATCCCTCATCAGGCCCATAATTGAGTACAATGCCCCTTTGGGATGTACCTTACCAGACACCTGCAGCAACTGGAAAGACCCCAAAAGTACCTCACCAAGAGCCTCAAAGGGCTCAAACAGATGCCATATGCTGCCCGGTTAAAGAAACTCCAGCTCTACTCAGTGGCATACCACCTGCTCAGAGGCGATCTGTGCCTGACGTATAACGCCATGTCCAACCCGGAATTAATGGACATGCTGTACCTCAGAAAATCCAATCCCATCGAGCCACGCTACCGAGAGACTTGAACCACAGCACTGAAATAAATAGGACATGCTGGAGGGACAGATTCATAACCCAGAGGTTCCCTTCACTCTGGAATAAAATCCCAGTCCAGGTTAGGCAGAGTCCCTCATTCAAGAGGAATCTTAATGAGTGGATGGGGGATCGTAGGTTTACCCCGGGTATCACTTCTGTGTCACTGTTAGACAGAGGCACAGTATACTAACCTCAAAAAAGGGCATAGCAAAATTAATTTATAATGGGTGGCAAAAGCCAAACACACTCTGGCTAGGCTTATAAATGCCCTAGGGCAAATAGGCTAGTATGAACCTATGAACCTAATAATCTGTCATTGCAGGTGTGCTCTGCAGAGCCTAGAGGCAGGTCCCAGTCACTGCAGAGATATTGAAGTGGTCCATTATAAGGAGTGCCTTGCTTGCGTGCATCAGAGATGAAGATGTCAAGCATTGCATCACATGACCCCATGTTCTGCTTGCCTGTTTCCATTCTGGTGGTGAATGTTATTGGAAACTGTGCAAGACAGGCAGTACTGAAGCAGCAAGAGCCTTACATGTTATCTGTACTCCCAGAGCTGACAGGTGCAGGTCAGCTGTGCCAAAGCATCATGTTTTGTTGACCATGTCAGTCAAAGCGGACAGATGCCTGTGGAATGACAGCAGAAGCATAGGCAACTGTTGAAGTGACACAGTCAGTCATTGTACAGTGGTATTGGGTTCGGATGAATGCATAATGCTCCCCAGGGCTTGGCCCATACCTTCAGGGCTACAAGACTGGTGAGCTATTGCATGTCCCTGCACATGTAGTCTGTGAAGTTGCATCTCAGGGCAGTCACACTCACATGGAGAATGACAGTCAAATTGTACCTGGTGAGGTGTGGCATGGGTGCATAGGTTATGTTGCAGAACCAGTTACCCGACAGCAAAATGTAAGCAACTATCACCTTGTGTAGCCTGCTGTGTGGAACATCAGTGTGACCGCCTACAGAGTCATCTATGACAGGTGTGTTGTGTATGTTATAACACCCTATTGGCTGTATGTGATGGGCACACATGAGTCTGTGGGCTATAAGTTATTGTTGTTGTGTTTGGTAATGGAGTCTGCCTTTGGTGCCTACACAGAGTATGGAGAGGTACTGCACAAGTTGTACCCGTATGTGTGGCCTGTGGTGATGGAGATCTTGTGAGACTATGTGATGAGTGGGGTGTGTTGCGAATGTTACACATCCCCACATGATTGTCAGATGCAGTCAGGGTTGGTGACAGCATTACCCCCAGCAGGGCTGCATATGTGCATCTCCCACAGGCTGTAGTGTCATATACTGGGAGGTGAGCATTGACTGTGTACATGAGACAATTGCTCTATTGCCACATGTACAACATATTCATCATATAGACAGGCAATAGCACTGGTACGTGACAGTTGGACATGCCTGTATATACAACCAAGTCTCACAAGATATGTGAGTTACATGTGTACAACAGCTGTCGTACTGTAAGCAAGCTGGAAATGTCAGGACAGACAGTGTACATGTGAGAAATGGTGTGGAATGGGTGCTATATTAATGATTATCTCATGAAGTGCTCACAAGTTCCGCACAAGTGCTGAGCATGGAAATACAATACAGATAGGGTGTTGGATAATATCAATCCACAAGTGGTGATGACAGTCATAATTGTTGGCACCGCACTATAACCCTGCTGAGTATGGTCTGCAAGTCCATGAACCATTATCAATGTAGATGTTAGCAGTACAGATGTACATGATAGTACAGATGTTTGACTACATATACCTTCGTATGTCACAGGAGTGTTCTACCAGTGGCCTGTTGACAGAATCAACACTACAAAAGGTGCCAGAGTGACATGTGCATATCACACCAGTGCCAGCTACAGTAAAACAGGGTTAATGTATTGTACTCCACCCTCATTGTAGCCCATACCACACAGACAAATCTGAGGCATCTGTGTATGTAAGGATGTGAATGGCCATGACCTATGAGAAATAGCTGTCTCAGTGTTGTGAACAACATACAGAATGGGCTTTGTGGGTGAGGTGTGTGACATATGTGCACATTCTGACGGATGATATTAGCATTGTCACCACCAGGTGAATATCCCTGTACCCATTAACTACCACCTAGGCTGCGGTCAACATTATGGACACTGTGTAAGGGATGGTGCTGTGCAGTTCACCTCCCTGAGTTGGTGACGTCTCCAGGCCCCTTAGGTAGTCATATGAGGTACCCATGTCATGACAGAGTGCCATCCATGAGCATGGAGAGCATTGGACAGGCATACACAGCCCTTGGGTTACCAATATTGGATCACATATCACCTTTAAGGGGTATTGGCCATGCGTGGATGGGCGATACCAGCCTTTACAATCCTCACCTCCACTATGCAGCATGCTGTCTACCTTGCATAAATACATGTGCTACACTATGATGTTGGACATGCTACATGCCCATATCCTGATCTGAAAGACATATGTCATGGACAGCCACCGTCCTACTACTAGGATCGCCACATGCTGGACAGATCCCTGTGCCATACATGTGACATACTCCCGCCATACCATGCAACCCTGTCCATCAAAGCTGCACATGTCATCTCTGTCATACATGGTGTGATGGCTGCATGGTAGATGTAGTATCAACTGTCTGAATCAGTAATGTGGCACTGATGCACCTCGTGGTGGCAAAATGGCTGTCAGATACAGCTAGGAAACCTTGCCCGCACATGTTATAGTTGATAACCATCCCTGCGAATGACATCCGACTAGCCATTGTCCCGTGTCTATCACATGTGCAACACAGGCGAGCCATGGCAGGATGTTGAACAGCTGTACAGTGCCGTGTAGATGTATATGGCAAAACACATGCATGTAAAGATTTCCATTAGTATGTGTGCATTGTCACTGCTCAAGTCCATTAAGGCAGTGTATGTGTTGATATGTGACATATACACAGCATCAAGGTCAACAGCATTACTGTGGACACATTCAGGCATGTGCTGATAGGTAAGAACACCAGTGCAGGCGAACACACATGCCCACATCAAGACAGCATTCACATGGAGAATGAACAATGTAATGAGGTGACACACATATATGGTGATGATATCCAATGCATAATGGGTGTTACATGTATGTGACACAAACATGTCAGTCATGTCAGTGTCATGATGATTTGCAAAGATAACTGTGCAGATGTACTAGATTTACTAGAAATGTATGTGCAGCAGTATCTCTGTACATCTCTGATACTGTGACCTGTCACCATCATTATGTCTTACAGATAATGCCTCGTACACACCTGCCAGTGTACAGCCGCCAGGAGGATAATGTCCTCATCCTGTACCTCCATGAGAACTATGAGGTGCTGTTCAGCCATGTGCCACAGCATGCCCAGCAGCATGATGACCTGTGGCAGGATTCTTCGCAGGAGGGTAAATGATGTGGGTGGCCATAACTGCACCTACCAGCAGGTGCGCAGACACTGCATGGACTTGATACGACATGCAAAACAGTGTGCCACTGCAATCACCAGGGAACAAGGTGGAACAGGTGGTGGGCCACCAACCCAGCCCCCACTCACGCACACCAAGGAGCTACTGGCCAGTCTGGGGACACCCTCAGAACAGCATCCTCAAACACTAGCTGCCATTGTGGAGATGGGTGTCTCCCATCCAATGAGCCTGGAGTTGCCTGGTGAGTCACTACTGCACATATGGCTATTATATCCCAGTTAGTTGCATGTGTCACTGTACTTTATGTAATGTAACATCATATGCAAGGTATGTTTACACACATGCTGCATACTACAGTATGCTACCTTGTGTATGCACACATGTGCATTTTATATGCTATTGTACAGGCGAATGTGTTAACGTGCACAGTGCACCCTGTGGCTGTCATACAGTCATGGATAATGTTCAAACTGCTGTGTCACCCCTATACAGGTACCTCTGGTGTGCCGCACAGACATCAGTCCATTGCAGGTGAGACTGTCATCAGTATCAGGCATGTTAAAGCATAGATCTATTCACCATGTGACCAGTTAACACCTGTACACATGATATTCGGTCCAGTCACGATATACAGGTCAAATCACCCATCATTCACACTGGCCATCCATGTGCAATATATACAAATGAAATGATACACCAACATGACAACACAGTATTTGTCATTGCTACATGTGTGGACAGCTGTGCATACAATGGTGGAGGTGTTGTACAATGTAGGCATATGTACTATACAATGGAACAACACATGTGGTACGCAAACAGTACCACACAGTGAGCTGTTATATGGGCAGCCCACAGGAGTCACCATTGTGTTATATGCCCCTGCAATGGGTGCACACATTGTGATGTGCCATCTGACATGTCCCAGACACGTAGTGTTCTGGCTGCAATATTGTCACACTATCCCATAACCCATACCCCACATACCAAACATACAACCCGTTGTCTGCATAGCCCTGTGGATGGTGACATATCCGACATCTATGGGTGTATGTCATATGGGACAACACAGACATGTGAGATTGACAGCCATCATACACATTTGGCCAACACATGTGCACACATGGCCATGGGGGATGGCCTGAGACACGTGTGATATATATGCACCCTGTTGCACATTGTCCACACATGGTCCAATTATAGCCTTAGTTGACTGATTATACAGTTGATGTGGTACATTGGACATCCTAAAAGCCTGTGCATAGCTAGTGGAGGTGTCACTGAATTCTACCATATAAGATGTGTTGAACATCACAACTGTGTCATAGCATGACAGTATAACCTCTACAGCTTCCACAGACATTGACACCACATCAGGCCACAGCTACTGTACATTTCCCTTGCTGCTGTAGGACATCACCGTTAGCTGTGCACCTCATGTGTGTGGTACATCAATGTCATGTGGGACATGGTGAATTGACAAGTCTGCTATGTGTGGATATGGTTGCCAGGCAGCTAAGACTCTATAGTAGTTGTCCAGGGATGTCATCTGTAGGTCCTCCAGTGAGCTGTCACATAACACACCATGGTTTGTTGTGTATACACCTCAGCATTGTGGGTCACCATCCACAGTTATGTCATGGGTAGGCATGCAGTTATGGCTATTCAATCTGTAAATATTATGCACTGTATAGCAATATAGACGCCACATGATGCCATGCAATGGCACAGTGTCTGTACCTCACACTGTAGAGCAATGTAGATGGCTCACACTACCCTTCCATGCTCATGCACATTTGCTAAACATGCATTCTATCTGTAGGGCATACAGACAACACCGCAATGTGATGCCCATTATGATGCTGTACATGTGTCAGGACACCATTGTGTCAGACATGTATGCATGTTAATGCACACGTCAGCAGAATACATGTCAAGGTCATGTCAGCCATGTGTACTGTTATCCTGTTCTGGTCCACATGGTGTATCACAGGGATGCATGCATACTACCATGATTGTGTGAACTGCATGGCTACTGATATGACACCTGCTTGATGTAGTGTGCACTCCAGGCAGGTATGCTAACTAACACTATTAATGTCTGAGCTGCATGCCGTCTGCTGTATAACAGACATGTTGCATGCCGTCTGTCAAATCACATGCATGGTGTGTGTGTGCCTATGTGTGTGTCTCTGTGTCTGTGTGTGTGTGTCTGTGTGTGTGTCTCTGTGTGTGTGTCTGTGTGTGTCTATTGTAATTTAGAGTCTTTCTTTGCATTCACAGGTGATGTAGGTGCGTTACCCTCCTGTGGTCCATCTGATGTTAGTGTCCCCACAGATACCAGCAGTGATGAACATATGCATGAGGTACGGGCAGGGTTGTCAGGGGCAGAATCTGTGCCAATGGTTGCCATCCCAGCTATGTCCCCCTCTTCCCTGCACACAGTTCTGCTGCCAACACATACTGCATCACCAGTGGCCATAGAGGAAGGACAGTCAGCGTCTGTTAGCGTGGAACAGGAACATGTGGTGGCTACTGAAGGTGTGTCTCCACACCATGGTGTCAGTGTAATGACTGCAGATGTGCCACACAGGCATGTGGTCGGTGCTGCTCGTAGGAGGACCTCTGACAGACATGCACCTGCAGGACAGAGCGTAATAGCTGGTATCACCAGACGCATGTACCAGACTGTAATGGTGGCACAGGCACGTGCTGAACAGCAGAACAGAGAAGGGCAGAGGCTGCAGAGAGCTGCTATCCATACCCTAAATGACAACATCCAGGCATTGGCAAATGCTCAACAGCAGATTGCTGATGTTCTGGACAGGCGATTGGGTGACATGGTAGGAATCCTTGACCATGGCATGGCAATCCACGAGCATGAGCTGTCTGTGCTGGAACATCTGGTAGGAGTGAGGCGTAGGCCATGTGGATGTAGGCCAGCTACACCACCCAGTGCAGGTCAACGTGAGCGTGCCACCTCACATGCCCGCTCCCATAGGAGCAGTAGCAGTGCAGTTGGTGCTGCACTGTCCACACCTGGACACAGCAGCCACATGGACGTGGCCCTGGATGTTCCCAGCGGGGACACAGTTCCAGTGGACATGTGTCATCGGACAGTAGCCAATCTGTGCAGCCCCTGGCAGGCACAGGTCACGTTGCCGTGGCCGGACACAGTGAGCTGTACAACCTGGTCTGTACAATCTGGAGCTGTCAATAATACCCCTGTGTAGGCCTCACAATAGGCAGAACTGTGTGCACACCTACATGCACACAGCAAACACATTTGTAGGGCACCACAACACCCACATGCATACTGAACTGACATGTCCAATCATATCACCGGCCCTTACCCACACACATGATGTCATCCATTGGTGCAGCCTATGCCCCTGGCAAACATTATCACCCTGTGCATATGATGAAGCCTGTACCGCATCTCTGTCATCCACACCATCGGTGCAGGAACATGCTCAAATGGTCTGATGCACAGGGTAAACAGAATAGTGAGAGAAGTGTATATTACATTAGTTGTGTACTGTTAACACGCACCAGACATACCATGTAGTACAGGTTTAACAGGCATTGTTATATGTTCACAGTATGTGTCTCGGTAACAACAGTAATGGCATGTTGGTAATGATGCCCTGGTTCCCTCCTTATGGTCTACTTGCATGTGCCTACAGGTAGCAGTGTTTGCAGTCTCCCATGTGTAACTGTGGAGTACTCACAGGCACGTATGGCAATATCAGCATGCTATACGTAGCCTCAACCTGACTGTTGGAAAGGCTAACATATCACAGATGTCCACACATATACTGATCCAGAAGCATGTGGGCAGTTTAATAGGCTACAGTGGCTAGAGACGTGACATCCATACCAAGTCACATCACAGGTATGTTGACATGGTGCAGGGGTTGAACACAGCGGTCTGGCCGATAATAACATTAGAGGCCACTTGATAGCAAGAGGCCTCACTGTATAGCAGTATTACCCTGTCACATTACAGGAACATGCCCACACTCACGGGGTCAACAACACTATAACACACCCCATAGTGTTGAGGTGAGGACCCCTGCCTATGTGGTCATCACCCTCACAGTACTGTGCACCCACACGATGCGACACAGAGTAAAAACATGTACAGGTAGCCAGTACGGCTGAGACTGATGGCATCAACAGGGTAGCAGACTGCATCACCATGAGGGGTTAGGGATCCTGTGTGTTCTGTATGGTAACATACACCCTCACTCCATGCACCAGACAGCCATACATACATACACACACACATACACACACACACACACACACACACGCACACTGTGGAGACCACAAATGTCATACACACACGGATAGCTGATGTGTGTGATACACACACCACCCTGCCTATGTCATGCTTTCCACACTGCAGTATGTACAGATCTCTACAACAGTGTACAGGGGTGTGTAACAATTGGGATGTATTACCCACCATATGTGGCATATATGGTCACACAAGCAAATACACATGGCAGTACTGTGAATGATACACCTGCTATATGATGATACGTCTGACAGACATGCAGCAGTATTGGCCGCATTATGTGTACCAACGCTACGTCTGGCAACTGTGCTACTATATGCACACGGGAGGATGTAAATGTTACAGGTGTCAAGTGACGTACAGTCAGTAACACCTGACCGCTGTGTAGGTTTCATGTCTTCACTGTCAAGTAACAGTAACATAGCGTACTGTTTGCACATGTAATAGTAGGATGGCATGTGACACACCTGTGAGCCATCCCTGGCAAACATCCATCTGCACAGGTGGATCACCACTTTATGTACACATCCATCCATACCTGATGTACATCCTACCATACTGTCAGTATGTCACCATATACAGGTGTCAGTGATGGGGCTGCATTGCAATTGCATGTTGTAGTCAGGCACAGATGTTACCTACATCAGCTGCTGCACATGCATGGTAGCTGCATGTGCACTACAAGTTGTACATGTGTGTTGGTCCTACATGCCTGTCGTAGCCATGTTTGTATGCATTGCAATTGGTGGACATGTGTGATGACATACATAACACATGGACTGTTGTATGATATGATGGGTGTCATGGGTAACTAGTACAGAGGGAATGTGTCCTTGGTCAACATTACTACCTCATGTACTGTTAGCATTCAACAGCCATGGACCCACCTTCCATTTGCGTGCATGTGATTGCTGTAGCCACTTGTCTGCACGGAGGACAGCAAAAACTATGCTATGTATATATGTGTTGTGTGTGTGGTCCATGCACATATCCACTGCGATTACATGTATGTCATATCCAAACATGTGTGTTCTTGGGTGTACAGCGACAGTCATCTGTCACAGCTGTGTAGGACCCAGGGACCCCGGTATGTGAAGAGCCGACCTGGTTATTACAGTGGTATCATTGCAATGCATAACACATGATGGAACCCTGCCGGTACATGTGTAGTCTGCACAGTTGCTGTAGACCTATGTACAGTCCACTGGTCATGAGTCACACAGTGTTGTGGTAATGTATGGCTGTGTATTGCTGGTCCAATGACATGGTGATGTCTGAGGGCTACATTGTAGACTGCAGTGTGTACCTCTGTGATCTGCACCTGAGACATCTGTGATGGCTCCTTAGTGTGTACTGGTCAGTACAAGTGAGTGGCCTTCATGTACGTGGGGACAGTAACATCATACTGTGCCCTTCCGTGTTTAGAATTCGTGTGCATGCAAGACGGCCCTTTGCAACTGCTAAGTGTGTGAGCATGCCCAGTACACCGTTGTGTAGATGGACACACAATACATTCCAAACTGCTCCCTTCTGTGTTTAGAATCCGTGTGCATGCAAGACGCCAAACCACGCCCTTCTGTGTTTAGAATCCATGTGCATGCAAGATGGCCCTTTGCAACTAAGTGTGTGAGCATGCCCAGTACGCCATTGTGTAGATGGACACACAGTACATTCCAAACTGTGCCCTTCTGTGTTTAGAATCCATGTGCATGCAAGACGCCAAACCATGCCCTTCTGTGTTTAGAATCCATGTGCATGCAAGACGGCCCTTTGCAACTGCTAAGTGTGTGAGCATGCCCAGTACGCCATTGTGTAGATGGACACACAGTACATTCCAAACTGCACCCTTCTGTGTTTAGAATCCGTGTGCATGCAAGGCGGCCCTTTGCAACTGCTGTGTGAGCATGCCCAGTACACTGTTGTGTAGATGGACCCACAGTACATTCCAAACTGCGCCCTTCTGTGTTTAGAATCTGTGTCCGTGTGCATGCAAGATGCCAAACCACTCCCTTCTGTGTTTAGAATCCGTGTGCATGCAAGGCGGCCCTTTGCAACTGCTAAATGTGTGAGCATGCCCAGTACGCCGTTGTGTAGATGGACACACAGTACATTCCAAACTGTGCCCTTCTGTGTTTAGAATCCGTGTGCATGCAAGACGGCCCTTTGCAACTGCTAAGTGTGTGAGCATGCCCAGTACGCTGTTGTGTAGATGGACACACAGTACATTCCAAACGGACGTGTGATACTAAGTGTGTGGGCATGCCCAGTGACACCTTTTGTCAGTGATGTGCCTCTGTGTA
This sequence comes from Protopterus annectens, assembly GCF_019279795.1. Classification (NCBI taxonomy): domain Eukaryota; kingdom Metazoa; phylum Chordata; order Ceratodontiformes; family Protopteridae; genus Protopterus; species Protopterus annectens. Next base: position 1,244,160,090 of record NC_056732.1, on the reverse strand, counting down.
TGGGCATGGCCATTGACATCCTTTATAGCGATGGTGGTCATCCAGGCAACAGATGTCCATTTACAATGTCACGATGGATGCCTACATTGAAAACACTGGTTGACTGTCTTGAAGGGTGTACTGTCTATGGCGCATCCCGTATCCATGTAGTGTTGTTGAAGTGCTCCATAGATATTCAGTTGCCCCGATCACACCACTGCCGTGTGTGTGTCTATGTCTACCTTGGGACAGTAATATGCTTGCAGACTGCTCACTCTCTATACATTCCCTATTGGTGTCTCTGCCTTTGTAGATGATGTCACCCACCTAGAAGTATGCCTCTGGGAGTGCTGTGTTCAGTAATCTCAGTAGCGTGTTCTGTAACTGCATAATGCTGTAGTGTGATAAGGTAGTTAGGTGTATGTTCGACTCCCAGCCGTGCCAGGTGTGTGTGTGTGTGTGTGTGTGTGTGTGTGTGTGTGTGTGTGTGTGTGTGTGTGTGTGTGTGTGTGTGTGTGTGTTTCCAGCTGCCTGGGGACAGAGTAATGCTTTTAGATGGCTCACACCACATACATTCCCTATCAGCGTCTTTGCCTTAGTGGATGATGTCACCCACCTAGAAGTATGCCTCTGGGAGTGCTGTGTTCAGTAATCTCGGTAACGCATTCTGTAACTGCGTATTGCTGTAGTGTGATAAGGTAGTTAGGTGTATGTTCGACCCCCTGCCAGTTTTGTGTGTGTTTCCAGCTGGTTGGGGACAGAGTAATGCTTTTAGATGGCTCACACCACATACATTCCTATCGGCATCTTTGCCTTTGCAGATGATGTCACCCACCTAGAAGTATGCCTCTGGGAGTGCTGTGTTCAGTAATCTTGGTAGCGCATTCTGTAACTGCGTATTGCTGTAGGGTGATAAGGTCGTTAGGTGTATGTTCGACCCCCAGCCCTGCCAGGTGTGTGTGTGTGTGTGTGTGTGTGTGTGTGTGTGTGTGTGTGTGTGTGTGTGTGTGTGTGTGTGTTTCCAGCTGCCTGGGGACAGAGTAATACTTTTAGATGGCTCACACCACATACATTCCCTATCGGCGTCTTTCCCATTGCCTTTGCGGATGCTGTCACCCACCTACAAGTATGCCTCTGGGAGTGCTGTGTTCAGTAATCTCGGTAGCGCATTCTGTAACTGCGTAATGCTGTAGTGTGATAAGGTAGTTAGGTGTATGTTCAACTCCCAGCCCTGCCAGGTGTGTGCCTGTGTGTGTGTGTGTTTCCAGCTGCCTGGGGACAGAGTAATGCTTTTAGACAGCTCACACCACATACATTCCCTATCGGCGTCTTTGCCTTTGCGGATGATGTCATCCACCTAGAAGTATGCCTGTGGGAGTATAGTGATGCCTGAACTCAGTAGCGCGTTCTGTTACTGCATAATGCTGTAGTGTGGTAGATTAGACAGATAGATGCTCAATTCCAGGGCATGGCAGGTTCATAGGTTCATAGGTTCATACTAGGCTATCTGCCCTAGGGCATTTATAAGCCTAGCCAGAATGTGTTTGGCTTTTGCCACTCATTTTAAATTTATTTTGCTATGCCCTTTTTCGAGGTTAGTATACTGTGCCTCTGTCTAACAGTGACACAGAAGTGATACCCGGGGTAAACCTAGGATCTCCCATCCACTCATCAAGATTCCACTTGAAGAGAGTCAGTGAGGGACTCTGCCTAACCTGGACTGGGATTTTATTCCAGAGTGAAGGGAGCCTCTGGGTTATGAATCTGTCCCTCCAGCATGTCCTATTTATTTCAGTGCTGAGGTTCAAGTCTCTCAAGCGTGTAGCTCGATGGGATTTGGATTTTCTGAGGTGCAGCATGTCCATTAATCGGGTTGGACATGGCTTTATACGTCAGGCACAGATCACCTCTGAACAGGCGGTATGCCACTGAGTAGAGCTGGAGTTTCTTTAACCGGGCAGCATATGGCATCTGTTTGAGCCCTTTGATCCTCTTGGTGAGGTACTTTTGGGGTCTTTCCAGTTGCTGCAGGTGTCTGGTAAGGTACATCCCAAAACGGGCATTGTACTCAATTATGGGCCTGATGAGGGATGAGTAAAGAGGCACGATGACCTCCCCTGATCCAAATGTGAATCCCTTCATGATTAGGTGGGCTATATAAAATGTTTTTCTAACCACTTTGGCCACGTGTTGTCAAATGAGAGATTGCTATCAGCTTGGGTCCCCAGGTCCCTAATTACTTCTTCTGTACTTAATGGATTACCACCTATGTGGTAATTTGTGAGCACTTTGTTTTTGCCAAAGGGGATGACTATACACTTTTTGGCATTTAGCTTGAGGCCATGGCTCTGGCACCAGTTGTCTGTTTCTATGAGGCCCTTTGGAGGATGCTTGTCGGCTGGAGAGTCGATTATGGCACCCAGTTTGCAGTCATCTGCAAACTTGGTCAGCCACAGTCCTTCCGTGTTGGCCTGTACCTCCGAGAAATATATACCGAACAATAGAGGTCCCAGGACTGAACCTTGTGGGACGCCACTTGTAACTGGTTTGGAGTCTGACATGGCTCCAGCAATTCTAACCATGTGGGTTCTATCCTTGAGCCAGTTTTCAATCCATCTAGTGACATAGGGGTTTATATTTAAGCTGGTGAACTTATCTATAATGCCCAAGTGGGGTATTGTATCGAAGGCTTTTGCAAGGTCCAGGTAGGCTGTGTGGACCACCTTCCCCTCGTCAATGGCCTTGGTGACTGTTTCAAAGAAATCAACCAGGTTTAAGAGGCAGGATCTGCCCTTAACAAAGTCGAACTGGGTAGGATCCAGTGTCTGTAGGTCCCCAGTATCTTTATTTATGAGGTCCATGATGATCCTTTCCATAGCTTTGCAGACCAAGCTAGTCAGGCTTATGGGGCGATAGTTTCCAGGATCCGCTGAGGCACCACCTTTATGGAGAGGGACCACTGTTGCTGTACGCCACTCTTTGGGCACATATCCTGTAGTAAGGCTGAGACTGAACAGTAGTTTTATGTTTGGGTTTAGCTCTTCTTGGAGTTCATGTAGGATGCAGCCCGGGACACCGCCTGGTCCCATTGATGCTGTGTTTTTGCTTTGAGAGGGCGTTCTTACCTGAGCATCTGAGATGTCAGGGGCAGCACTCTGCTGGGATAGATATTTGCCCTTTGGTGGGAGGGGAGAAGTTTGCGCTGAACCTGTCAGCTAGGATGTTGGCAATGTCTGTGGGTTCGTGTATTTTTGTCATTTTGACTAATTCTGAGCATATCTGGGAATTACCACCCAGGTTCCTAACATAACTAAAGAAAGCCTTGTGATTATCCTTAGTGTCCTGTGCAATTCTTCTCTCGAAGCTGGCCTTAGACAATTTTATGAGTGCCCGTAGTTTTTTGCTAATACTGATCAGTGATGCCTTCCCTTTTTGGGATTTTGCTCTATCATTTAGTAGCTTCCTCCTTCTATTGTATAGTTTGTTTATGGCTGGGGTCCACCAGACAGGACCTCTGCCTTTAGAGGATTGGGTCTTGGTTTTATTTGGGATTGCATGATCCATGCATTCCTGAAGGTGTTCATAGAATGCGTTTATAAAGGATTCTGCGGTCTGGGCCATATTTTCCACAGGCCCGGGGGCTTTGAAGGATTCCACCTTGGTTTTGAGGAGTGAGAAATTTGCTTTAGAGAAGTTTTTCACTGTGGTTTTCTGGGCAGGGGCTGGGGTCAGGATGTGAATATCCAGTGAGATTAGTTTGTGGTCTGATCTTACCAGTGAGAGATACACTTTTGGTCTGGAGCATAGAGTCCCCATGTTGGTGATGATCAGGTCCAGTATGTTTTCCCCTCTTGTGGGAGTGGTAACAAGTTGTTCCATAGCATTTGAGTTTATAAATTCTAGGAACCTTTGGGCTAGGGTGTTGGAGCTAGAGTAATGCTCCCAATCTATGTTTGGGTAGTTGAAGTCGCCCAATATAATGGTGTTTGGAGAGACCTTCATATTATCCAGTGTTCTCAGGAAGGCCGAGTGGGGTTCCTGGGTTTGGGAGGGTGGTCTGTAGCAGGCTATAAACTGGAAGGCAGTTTTACCCACTGTTAGTTGCACATGGATAGTCTCTGATGCTTCAGCTTTGCCACCAACCTGGAGGTGTGGGTATCTTTGATGAATATCGATACTCCCTCCTTTTGTGGTTCGGTCCAAGTTTTGGGACCGAAAAGCATGGTATGAGGTATAACCTGTAGTGCTGGGGTGCTCTCAGGAGCCCTGAACCAGGTTTCTGTTACTGCACAGATATCGATGTTCTCCATGCTAAGGAGAGTTTAGAGTGCACGCATCTTGAGGTTTAGACTTCTGGCATTGAGTAGCATTACTCTTAGTTTGTTATTCCTTGTGATACCTATGGAGGTGGGTTTGTCTTTTGAGCCTTGCCTAAAAAAGGCACTATGGGGGTAGCAAGAGCCTTTGCCAATATCCGAAAGCCCAGGGGAGACAGGTGCAAGCCCCTAGTGAAGCATCGTTGCTTGTCGAGCATATCATCCCAAGCTGACAGGCATTGGATCCCCTTTGAATGACACCAGTACTTAAGCCAGTTGTTGAAATTGATCATCTTGTCTTCATATTGTGGCATCATTCTTGGTGAGGGTAAGTCGTGTGGCAGTTATACCATATGTGTTGGTATCTGTGGGTGGCTAGCTGCAGGATGTGTCCAGTCTTTTTTGTTGCTGACCTTTTTAATGTCCACAGCCCGCATATTCTGCCTAGACACTGGGTTGTCAACACATACAGTTGCCAATAGGTCTGGTGAGTAACTGTCAGCAGCCCTACTCTTACCCTTGCTACGGTCTGACCTGTGTGACGCAACATAAAAAGTGCCTTGATATTGACAACACTACATGATGCAGGTGGCCCATGTGGTTTCCTTTCCATTCCTGTCTAATGCATTGCTGTCATGAGGTTCGCTGTTGTGACATAAATGCCATATCTACATATGTGTACATGTATATGTGTGTATGTATATATACATATATATATATATATATATATATATATATATATATATATATATATATATATATATATATGTCCATGTATATATGTCCATGTATATATGTCTACAAATAATATATGTGATATATGTAGATGTAGAGGTGGACATACATGTGAACATATGTCTGGGACATCAGCACTATTGACTAATTGTGCCGGATGATCTGTACGTGATAACCTCGGATCTATGTATATCTGCCATGGCGTGGGGTTAATGCACATCATCTGTGGTGTGCAGGGCCATGGGTTGTTGCCGTGTCGACACCGGTTATTTTATTGCTGGGAAGACCATGGGACATTAAATATGGGGATGGTAAGGCACCTGTTGCCAGTCGGGTGTGGATCTGAGCGACACTGAGCAGTGGTTAATATATTGGAAGTTCGGTATGGGTCATATAACTATTCATTAGAAGACTATACTTTGCAGATGAGGTTGACTATGGTGTGTCACATTTATCACCAGGGTGTGCTGCTGGTCCCTGGAGTGTATGTGTGTAGTCAGCCAGGTGCAGGTATCGCATATAGTTGATAGCATGGGAGGGGGGGGGGTCAGGCATACTGGACGTACATTGCAGAACTTTGCCTCGGGAGTGCTCCTACCTTAGCAAACCTAAGCTAGGGGTGTGTCTATACCTGCCTGGTGACGTTGGGAGGGATGACAGCAGTGGTGGGGTAGTCAGGGTGTCCAGGCTGCACAAACAGGTGTTGATCAGCACAATCAGCTGATGACATGGCCAGCCCGCACATGAACAGTACACTAATGCAAGCAAGCAGCATACACACGTTTCATCCACACTCTACACCACCAGTGTATACCTGCAGGGACATTTCACGACACAGTCCAACCAAATGACATGGGCTGCAGCAGGCAACATATACCAACATGTGCAGGGGGCTGGGGCAGTGCAGATGTGTATGCTTCCGAACAACCCTTACTGGGGTGACATAAGACTTTATTGACCGAGGGTGACTTACCAGGGTCTACATGGGCTGGGGATGTTGGAGAACTATGGGGTGGACAGAGACCTCCTACAGCAGCTTATTGACCTGTGCCTAACACATTACACAGGCTGAGGGGAACGCATCACAGTGGATATCATGGGATGTGTTGTCCTAGGTGTACTAGCCACAGGTACCTTACACAGCACAACTGGGGATATCATGGGTATCTCACAGGCATCTGCATCCAGAGTATTGCACCACTTCACAGATGCCATGTCAACACATGCTAGTGAGCACGTACAGGTCCTCCACATACATGATTAGTGGACTAGCAATATGAAACTGATCCACCACATGGTTGAATACCCTGGGGTACTGGTTGCTATAGCCTGCACATGTAGCAGCACCCAGGGAGCAGGGTAGGGCCTACAGTCAGTGCAGGGGCATGCCCTCCAACAGCTAGGCCCTATGTGATGGCCAGGGCATGAGATTGCATGTGTGTGCTGTCTGCCCTGGAAGCTGTGATGTGTCCGATATATGGCGTCTGACACAGCTGTAGCACACCAATGCCTATGTGGACATCCCCTACAGTCTCCCAGTGGGGGATGCTAGGCAAACACTGTTGTAGTGGCTTATAACACCCATCAGCAATGCACACACACCTGAACACTCACACCATACTGAGGCAGGTGCACAGGCAAGACATATACATGTGCATGTATTTGGGATACTCGGTTCACAATTCTGGTATCCGGACACATCTGTAGGGGCTCTGCAGTATTCACAAGCTACATGCATACATGTTGTTATGTTATTTGCTATGCTACACAATGTTAGCCTGCAGTAACAGTTGCAGCAATAACAGCATGGGGCAGGGCCACACAGCCCAAGACCACTGCCAAGGCCTGTACAGGCACAGTGTGACTTGGTGAAGGAACTACCTGTGTAGGGCACAGTCGGCGACAGCCTGTGCACAGTATGACCTGCCCTTGGCAAAGAGGCAACACATGGCATATGCACTGACACAGTAGGTACCCACGGATTTCCCCTCACTGACCTGCACACAGTACAATGGATGCCAAACATGACAGTACCTGTGCTCGGCCATGTATGGGAGGTGCACTGTGTGCATCCAACATAGGCAGCACTCCAGCACCATCCTCAAGTCCGTAGCACAGCCAGGGTATGTCTATTGACCTAACAAGTGGCGGCTGTATTAGAATGTGTACTTACCCATTGCTCTGGTATGTATGTGAGTATACAAGTGACTGTGGTGGCCAAATGTTAGGGCAGCAGACAGTACACATCCATTGTGGCACCATGACCTCTGTAGCACATACGAGGGTCACAATGGTAGCCTGTAGTACACAGGGTGTCCTACCGACTGCAGATTATGGGCTGACCATCATGTTTGTCCGTACAGCCCACACACGTTCCATGCAGCTGGACAGATGTGGACCAATACAGACAAATGATATACGATGGCCTATGGATATGCCCAATGACTGACCCCAACCCTGTATGACACACACAGATGACAGCAGGCCAGGCTGTTTGATGTAGGATGTGTAATAGGATGTATAACACAACTGTGCTGGTAATTAATGCTGGGAACTGACGTACCCTGGTATCTCTCCAACCAGCAATCTAGGTAGGTCCACACACTGACATGGAGTACCCAGCAGACTAGTACAGTAGTGGCAGATGTGTACAACTGTTGGCTGTGCCCCCCGTCACACCTACACATGTGAAAGTCATGTTCACCACCCACGGTGCTGTGTAGGACTGTGGTTGCATGTCCCCCCACGCTATACAGACATGTAGCAACTGTCAATGCCACATGACCATTAGCTACCCTGCAGACACAGCATGTCACCTGTCTGTGTAGAACGGAGGGGTCAGCAGCACAGTACTATCTGGACATGTGACACATGCAATACAGTTGACCATACTTTGCATGCTCACACATATGATGGTATTGTCAGTCTACAACATGCGCAACAGTCATACTGGGCATGCTCACACACTGAAATACAGGACGGCCAGGCATGCACACACCAGTGGTCCGGAAATATCTGCCAGTACATTGCTATACTGTTGGATGTCTGCACTGTATGGTGTTTGCGGTCTATTGTCTGTACATACGCCATGGTCTATTGTTCATTCACATGAGCTATGTGCGCAGGGTACTTCTACCATCACGTGTATAGGGCGGTTCTTTGTCTGTGGACAGGCCGACTCCTTTGGATACAAACCGGGTAAGGCACAGTCCAGCAGGTGGGAGCTGTTGTGCGTGGGTCTGCACAGTGTTAAGCACTGCTGACCTTTGGTCACAGCACCTTATACACGTTTACACTCTATATTTCTTTGACAGGGCACTACTGGCATACTGGTAGACAAACACGCTTACAGCCGCTCGCTCTCCGACATTTCCGCTTACATTTGTCACTCACGCTGGGTGTGTGCGATTCCTTGTGATGCGTATTACATCGGACTACATGACTACAGTATCAGGTATGTGTAACCATTTTGCGACGGCAGCCATTCGACTGTATGGACTCGGCGGCCTGTCCAGTGATGTAATCATATTATATGCATGTTCCTCATACGATCTGCTCCCATCTGCCTGATACATGGGATTCGATACTCTGCAATGCTGACATGTGACTTGAGTTTGTTAACGCAGCTGTCTGCCGAGTCATGCTACCGCATACCAACTGCACGTTGACCACCTTTCAGATTGCACGACGGGAGACTGTAGGAGTGGCACCTTTCCCACTTTGCATGGGACAGTCCCTCATCACACATCACATGTGACAATACCAGAACTCTCCACCAATCAGAGACACATTTCTGCAGAATCAGGGACAGGTCATAAAAAACAGGGACACATTTACAAAAGTAGTGCTATTAATTTGACACATTGACAGAATCAGAGCATATGACATAATACACCTTACCTTCAACAACCACTACATTTAGGAGAGATTAAGAGGGACACAGTTAGACTTTCAGTCAAACTCAGGGATGTACCTGACATTCAGGGACAGTTGAGTGGTATGGACAATTCTCTAGCCATTGTTACAGGTCTTGTATACCTGACACGTCAATATGTCATATGTAGTAGCATAAGCAACTATACTGCTGCTAGACTATGCTTTGTTTTGCTCCGATATGTATATTTCTGTACTATGCATGGCTGTAAGTATGTTCTGCCCTGGTACGTCTGACAGTTCTACAGACCAGGTTCCACTTTGGCTGTTCAGACTGGTGGCGGCCCTATAGACTCTATATGTAGAGCTATCACATGTGTCGAGGCAACACATACCCACAGCATACCTCTCAACTGTCCCTGATTTTCAGGGCCATCCCTGATTTTGGATCATATTTTATCTCTGTCCCTCTTAATCCCTCCTAAAACTAGTGATGTTTGGAGGAAAGGTGGTGAATTACACTTAATGAATAATGACAATAAGTAATAGTTACAAACTTCTTTAACTTCAGAAAATATGTATTAATTCATATGCTCTGATTCTGTCAATGTTTCCAGTTAATAGCTCTGATATTTTAAATGTGTCCCTGATTGTCCTTGTGTTTTCTTGACTTATCCATGATTTTGTTGAAATTTGTCCGCAATTGGTTGAGAGGTCTGAGCCACAGCCAGTAGTACACAGACAACCTCCACGGTTTGCATACGTTAAGGTTATTCATGTAGCATTATAATTGATAATACTGTTTCCTATTACATGTAGCTGTTACTGATACAACAAATTAATGTCTGACACCACTACACACACTATATAGCCTCCATTCCCGAACTCACAGGCCCAGACCTCTCAACCAATTGGGGACAAATTTCAACAGAATCAGGGACAAGTCAGAAACAAACAGGGACAATCAGGGACACTTTTAAAATATTAATGCTATTAACTTGATACATTGACAGAATCAGAGCATATGAATTAATACACATTTTCTGCAGTAAAAGAAGTTTGTAACTCTTAATTATTGCCATTATTCATTAAGTGTAATTCACCACCTTTCCTCCAAAAGTCACTAGTTTTAGGAGGGATTAAGAGGGACAGAGTTTAAATGTGGGTTGAAATCAGGGACGTCCATGGAAATCAGGGACAGTTGAGAGGTATGCACAGGCCATGTGCCATAACTGTCGTTTTGCAAGACACAACTGCCCAGATGGGTGTGTCCCTCGCAGGTGTATGGGTGCTTAACCACTTCTATTATGCTATCATCTACCTAAAGTGGTCAGCAACTTATGCACTTTCCGTCAATAGCAGAACTCACATACCAATGGATGTGACTGAACACCGTATCAGGAACAATGCATAACACCCTGCGGGACACATTTAGATGATTGGTTCTATTAACCAGACACATTCACAGTCACAGAACATATGTATTCATTCACGTTTGTCAAGGTACATGCTGCTTATGACTCATACATGTTGTCATCTGTCATTGCTTGTATTCCGCCACCTGTTCACCTAATTTCAGTAGTTCTGGCAGTGTTTCTTTAGACTTTGTTACATTCTGATACATAACTATGGACGTCCATGCTACTCGGGTACACGGCACTGTGTAGGTCTCTATGTATTCCCCGATGGTTTACAAACTATCCAGTAGATGTGCTCTTCAGGTTTGGGAGGTGTAGGCTTATGCCATGCCCACATAAGAATATTAATGCCTTCCACTGGGTGGGCATACTACATCTCTGCCAACCAGCACCTGCACACTTAAGCCCATTAATGCATACCCATGGTCCACCTACCTGGCACCCCTCTACAGCAGTCGTGACAAATACTTACTGCGAGCGCAGCTGGGGTATGAGCACACCCCTACACATTACCCACTTTCCCCATCTCGGGACACATGTCATACGTTTTGTCAACCCATGTATTATCACACTGGCACAACCTACTGTTCCATGTACACCTACATCCTGCTCGTATTAGTGTCGGCAGATTCTTTCATACCTGACCTTTTGGGGTCCCACAAGGGACACCGTTATCCATGTTTAAAGTGTAAACCTTGCAGAACTCTCCCACTGGTCCTTTCCTACCGGCAGTGTATTGATCTGTATTGCCTGTCGTCTGTATGTCTGTCTGGCCTAGCTGGGCAATGTGGGGGGTACAACGTTTCTTTATTGGACCTCCCAGTCACAAATGCCTGGGCTGTAAATATGTTACCTCTAATTGCTGTGAAGTAACCTATTTATGTGAATGTGTATATCTACACTGACATATAGTTTGTTTTGTGTGTATGTGTATATATCACTACCTGTTGTTTGTGTATATATATCTATCTATATATATCCGTAGTATATCCTTGTGTGTGTGTATACACATATACATATACATATATATATATATATATATATATCTATATATATATATATATATATATATATATATATGTATATATATGTGTGTGTGTATGTATACAGATATATATATATATATATATATATATATATATATATATATATATATATATATATATATATATATATATATATATATATATATATATATATATCGTATGGATATATGTGCATGTAAATTATTATAGCTATGTGTATATATACTTTTTTATCTATATATATATATATATATATATATATATATATATATATATATATACATCTGTGTGTCCGTTAACCTATACATTTCCCGGACATGGACACTTACACATGCGTATTGGTTTTATCCCTGCTTCAACAGCATACAATTGCCTTAGTCATTCTGACACCGACACTTCACTCCGGTGAACTTGTGCTCAGTATATTGCACATTATGCAGTTGACAGATGTCGCAGGTTTTTCATGTCTGGGGTGCCACTGCTAGTTGGGTTGTGATAGTGTCATTCGACCTATTCCTCGTATGTGCGGCCTATTATTCCTGCTGCTGTGTTTGTTTCTGTACACATTCATATTATTACTGTTGATAGGATGTGTGTTTGTGTTACTGTGACTGTATGTCGACAAATTGTTGCCTTCATGTAGTTGTGTCTTTCTGCTTTTCCCGGTTTGGGGTTGTCACAGCAGAACTCCGTTCCGCTCATTGGTGGCGTATAGGTTTTACATGCCATGCTGCCAGACCTGACGCACAACGTCCGACAACGATACGCCCATTCACGCATGTCTCCACGCAAATGATGCTCTATCTGGGAATCACAACTACGTACTAGCTGACCTCCATGGGCCGCTCCATTGCACCCGGCGCAACATACCCTATCACTCCTGTGCCCATACTCGCATATCCATTTGCATCCACTTATTCTGAGTTACATATGTTTACAGGCACGTCTTTAGGATTACATGTGCCTTATTCCTTATGACAGTACCACTTTGATGGAATCTGGTTAATGGACCCATGTGAACGCAGTCACCTTTACATGTATAATTGTTGGCTTTACAGAACAGAGGCATTCATTACAAAATTAATATGTGCTATAGTCGTACTTGCACCAGGAATGCCTTTACGTTCGGCGGATGCTGTAACCAGTACACTATTGGTGTTCTGGCTCATTTATATGTATACCCATGGTTCATAGCTACTCTGACATACGCCTCACTGCTTCCCTTACACAGCAGGCATCCGTTCTCCTGCTGGGAAAACTGCAGTACTACAATTAGGACATTCTCTGTTTCCTACTGCTCTGGACCTGTGCTGCGAGTCTACTCACTCCAAGGATAGTCATAACCCCTACGCTTATAGTCCTCGCACATACGCGTGTTTGATTTTCAGGGTTTTCATGTGCTGGTCTCGGTTTAGGCTCGGCTGACTGGTGAATAGCACTGCCCTGGCGGTGTTCAAAGTTCAGACGTAGCACATGGACAGTGTTAGCCCAGAGTTTCACAGTCTACCTGTGTTTACAGACACAGGTGTTTGGGCACCTCTGACCACATTATTGGGTCGGTGCTACATCATTTAGGGTGGGTAGATGTTCCGCTACATAATGCAGGCTGGGGGGGTGGTTTCCCTTCCCATTTGACTATTTCATTCATTTATACATATAATGAATATTATTCTGGACATCTGTTATGAAATCATTACAGGTATGCAATAGTCTAGTCAACAGCTGGAACAGTTGGTTGGTGTACTTCTGTGTAGGGACCTCTCTGATACTCGGCCACTCATGTCTACAGTGACAGGAGCAAGGCTATGACAATCATGGACACTTCTACCATATAAGTACTATTAACTTGGAACATGTTGACAGATTCGTAATAGTACTAATTGTCTGCAGTTAAATGCATCTAGTACTCTTCATTGTTGTGAGTAGTCATTCTCATTCAACACCTTTCCCTCAAAGGGCACTGACTTTGTGAGTTTTTAAGGGTCTGGCCAGTTATTTTGAGAATGCTCTGACCATTGGTATCGTTGACATTGTCATATGTATGGGTTGTGCTGTATTCCGGTGACTAGGGTTAGCACCTTTTCACATGGCCAAGATGGGACATTTTCGGAACACACCAGGTTTTACAAGCTGACACATACCCATGGTCAGTACAACGGATAGAACTTTACTTATTTGCCTACATAAAAGCCTATTGTTGTAGCGGTTTATTTGCTTATTCTGTTTTTGTAACATTTCGGTATTGTAGATACTGCAATAATTATTTTCTGCTACTATTACATAACATATGGGACATACTTATGTCCCACAATCCCAGGACATTTGCCATTTGAAATGCCTTTTGTCAGGACACAACTGCCCAACGATGGACTATCCCTCGCAAAGCGGGACAGATGACAACCCTACTGCGGACACCAGATTGTTTGGGCCAACACATAGCCATGGTCACTGCAGGTTTAGAACAGTCATTTGTTTCCTAGCTGTAAGCCTTATACCTTTGGCACTTTTGTTGTTTGCCTGTTTCTTGTATGAATTATGTTAATTCTATCCTGACGTGACCGCTTTAGGCAACTGTTACATGCAGTATGATGCATAGTTATTCCCTACGGTCACAAGACATTTGGCATTGTACCATTGTTGGTCAGGTCACACCTACACACACATTAATTGTCCCTCACACAGTGGATCAGGGGTATCCTGTTTATGTCAGTGCCTTCATCACCCTTATACCATGTGCCACTATGCGAATGTGTGCAATATATTCTCCCGCTTATTTGTTTCGGGACACGTGCGTCACGGGCAAGTGTTTGATCCTGGGTAGTAGGGTATGCATGACCACTTAGGGCTGGACTGTGTCATGCACCTCTAATGCACATTCCAATTTGTGTCCAGATATCTACTGGACTGGACTTCGTGCCTTCCATTCTAATGTTTACACAGGTTACGTATTCTATGAGGGATATCCAAAAATTGGACCGATCCACAACAAGAGAAATAACAAACATCTTTTTGGCATTATGAAAATGTGCTGGGGGTTTTACATGCAAGGGATACATAGTGTGCAATCCTGCAACTGCCTAGGGTGACACTACCTACTACATATGTGTACTGGTCACTATGTGTAGCTGTGTCTGCACCAAACCAGTAGGCCAAGTATGGCTGGATTTGGTGGAGGGGATGCTGGGTAGTCCATTATGCATCCAGGTGTGTTACATTTGTTATGGCTAGTTCCATCAGGACCAATCTGTGGGTATGTGCTGGTGACATGTCTATACATTTGTCTTGCACATTTCAATATTCATATGTTTGCGGGATTGTGTTCTACAGTATGGCCTGTCTGCTTGTATTGCAGCTGTTTATACATGTGTTTGTGTTTCTTTCAGCTTTACCCGCTGCTCCCTCATACACCTCCGGTTCACCTATTCTGTGGATGACACAGTATTGCCTTGGAGGATTGTACCATTACCCATCCCCCCACACACACAGATTCCTCACACCCCATACATCACTGCTTTGGTTGTTGGCCCATGACACGGCCAGAGTAACACATTGAATACCGTACATGTGTCAGGTACCTGTATGGTTGTGTGGACTACCCTGCCATGTTTGCTTTCCACATGCTATACCTCATGCACATAGTTACACGCCCATACTTAACTTTCATTACATGGTTGGTATACCCAGATACTACCCGTTCAACTGTGACACATCCTGACAAGTTCGGCTTGTACTGCTGATTTCTGGAATTTGGCAGCCCGTTCTACTCATTAGTAGGATGCCACCTTTTCCTATGTCCATGATGGGATATATTCCGTACACATATCTGACTGTACTGGATGACACGTCCCCACAGTCGACGGTATGGATAATACTGTTCCTTTCAGCCTACATGTTTCCTTATTGTTGTAGCTGTTTATATGCCCCTTCTGTTTTGTTTACATGCTTATTCTATTTCCTATCACATTTGGTATGTGAAGTACGGACATACCTTTTGTATGTGACTATTACATGCCTTGTGGGATATGATTCAGACATACGGTCGCTAGATATCTACATTTATCGTGTATTTTGTTATGAACACATCTGCCCAGCTGTGTACCCTCCCTCACATTATGGGTCAGCTGGTGACCCTCACCATCAGGCTGGACATTCCTACTGGCAGCTCGCTAATATATGATGCGTTTCACTTCCACTTGATATAGCTATATACACTGCGTTGGGCTACAGCCACACGGTCTTCCATGTCATTTATTCACGGGATAGGGACCCGTTATTCCCTACCGTGCATTTGTGTTTACTTCTTCACTTTGTGTTCGCAGGAACTTTCTTGCATGCTTTGCATACGTTTCAGTATCCACGGACATTGACAGATGTGATTGCTATCTTGCAACTTGTTATATGTTAGCAATTTAGGTTGCACATCGACAGCTGCCATTTCCACGCCTGCGTGAAGCACTTCGACACGCCCTATGCACTCGCGCTCCTTTCCTGTGCACGTGGCTGTGTCGGCAGCACACCTTCATTAATATGCATTTGGTGCTACTGCGCCATCTTCACACTGCACTGTTGGCACAAGCCTACCGCCGTCCTTGTGCCGGGCTTCATGAATCCCGGGGATGATCTATTAGATTTATATATTGAAATATAAGGCTAACTTACTAAATTAAATGCATCCAGAAAATGTGTAACTTAATACATTTGCCCAAAGATTTCAACATGTTCTTATTATTAAGCTATATCATGAAAACAAATCAATGTGAATTTTAAAATCTCATCATGAATAATCACCTTTTAATCCATAGCTCCACAAGGCCAGTTACAGAATTTTATGAAAATTGGTATCATAGAAGGTGTATTAAAAATGTAGCCCCATAATGTTATAGACTTCAACATGAAGACTATTTAGTTGTGGCCCTGGTTTCTAACTAAAAAAATGACATTCAAAAATGCATTTGAAACTAAAATATCCTTACAAACAAATGTACAGATGAATTAATAAACCATAAAAATGAGAATGTGGGACAACAGTCTGCTTATTATTGCTGCTAACAGTTGCCCTTCTAACCCTTGTCTGCCTCTTACTCTGTTCTCACGATTGGGCACCGATTCTTACCCTGTTCTCATGATCAGACACCAATTCTTACCCTGTTCTCATGATCAGACACTGATTCTCGAAGATTGCTCAGTTTTCCCCCCTCATCTCCTTGAAAGAAATATTCTTCATGTTCATGAATCTGGTTCCTACCACTACCCTTCTTGACTCACTCTACCATCCCTATCATTACTTTATTATAACTTTACATTCAAAATAGTTCCATCAGTACCTTCTGTAATAATATCATGCCCTCTTCTTCTTTCTTATGAATTATACATCCCAAGTCTCTCACACTTTTCCCTTTAACTCAACCCATTCTTTTTACTAATTATCATAGGTACTTTTCTTTAGATTAACTCTACAAAGCTAGTTTCCTTTTAGCTAAATGGTTCCACAGTTAGCAAATTACGTCAAATGAGTTTTCACCAAAATTATGTGAAGTTAAATGATTACCTCCTCATCCCTGTCTCAATCTACTCAGAACAGATTGCCTATTTCACATACCTGCTATTTACTAGGACAAGAAACTCTTGTTTGTAGATTTTATACTAAAACCACACAAACAATAACTTGAGAAATTATGTACAATAAGCTGCTTCATCAAAATGGAAACTTGGAAAACAACATAATTCAGTTCTTCCTCAACTGCTTAATGGGTCTGCTTTAACTCTTTGAGTCCTAGCTGCTCACAGATCACAGTCACACAGTTAAGTAATCAAGTGTCAAGTAGTTCACACTCTTACTCAGCTTTGTGTTCTGTCAAGGTCCATAGGTTCATAGGTAAGTACTAGGCAACTGGTCTGCAGACCATTTTAAGCCCCGCCAAAAAACGCTGTCCAAAACTTCCCTCTAACCTCAAGGAAGGTAAGACAAGATAGATGGGAGAGAATTTGATGCTACCCATCCAATTTTCTAGGTTTACCTTGAAGGAACAAGGGTGCTACTCTGCTTGACATGTAGCGGAAGTTTATTCCAGAGGTGAGAGATATGTTACTATATGAGTCTATCGCGCCAGTGTGTAGTATTTATCTGCTGCTGATGGTTTCGTTCATTTAACCAAGTGTTTGATGTACTATTAGCTCTGTAAAGGAACAGGAGATCAAATATGGTTGGATCTTTCATGGCATGAAAGGATAGACATAAATCTCCATGGAGGAAGGAAACAGCCATGGAGAAGAAGGGGAGCTGCCACCCAAATGCATAGCCGTATTCGAGTAATTTAAGAGAAGCCACCATGGAGAGCTGGGGGTAGTGGGAATTTAGCAGTTAGGCTTAGAGACTGACTATATGATTTAGGGTTAGAGCTAGGAAGTGTGATAAGGACAGGGGGGATAGAATAGGGGAGTTTTAGGACTATGGAATAATCAGGGAATTTAGGTATAGGTAGCAAACAGGGAACATATGATTAAGGAGCAGGCTTTGGGATTAGATTTTGAATTGACTGTGAATTTTAGGGTTATGTTTAGGAATGGGGTTTAGGATTAGAGTTAGGGACTGAGATTTGATATTAGAGTTACAAACCAAGTGGAAGTTTTAGGGTTAGAGTTAGGTTTCTGGATGGGCTATGTAGAGGGTTAATAGGTTTGGACTAATGGGCAGGTCAAACATTTGCCATGTCAAGTTAGGCACAGCAAGCAAAACAGACGTTGCTTAACTGCTATATGGATCTACTTTGTGCACTACTCCATCCAAGTGTTTCCATCATAAATTACAAAACTCCTGTTTCACCATTTAAATACATAAAAACTGTGATACATTACACTTAGGATTCACAGCTTTAACTCCTACAGTCTCACTCTTCCTATCTCTTCTTTCAGTATTTCTTTCCTCTTTGTATAGCTTCTCTCTGTTGCCTCCCACTGGCAATGGATAACATTACTGACTAAATAACCACCTACATACAAACTAAAAGTTCATTGTCTAACTGTTTTTCTTAAGTAGAATAATCTACTTTATAAAATGTTGCTATTGCATCATAATTACTTTTTTGACAACAGGCTGATGTCTCAAAATTGGATGGTGATCACATCTGGAGTCAGTTAAATTGAAGGCTAAATATTAAAGACATTGCAAGGAAAAAATATATTCATGTGAATGTTCTATTGCAGTGCAAGAACAAGCATATTTAATTATTATACCCTGTGTATTCAAGTGGTTGTGCTATACAGAATATTGATAATATAAAGTTTGCTAAAATGAAACCTTGAACAAAGTGATGTATATGTGTGTCTGACTGGTATAATCTGGAAATAATCTGTACCTGGCACACTATTCTCCTCTATACACACACACACACACACACACACACACACACACACACACACACACACACACACACACAATTCAGTGGCTAGCAAATCGTTTGAAATGTTCTGGACAATTTCTGTTTTCATTTCTTAGATATTTCTGACTTGATTTGTTTTTAGAATAAAATTGCCATATCTGCAATGTTAACAGGTTGGATTTTTTTTGTTTTGTGTTGCATATTGATCATTAACTGTCTACATGCATTTGTAGTCTGCTCTCGTTACATTTGCTTGCAGCATGCCTATGCTCAACGCAATGATCATTTAAAAAATATTACAAAGAAATGAATTGCTGTTGTATCTTATGGAGCATGTATTCCTCATATTTCAATGTACATAATCTTTAATAGGCTTCAGCAGGCAGGGTACTATCCATTGTTAAGAGATATTTTATTCTGTTTAGTTTTTAACCTCCTTTGGAATGGCTGCCATTTCTGCAGCAAAACATAATTTATATGTTGCCTTCTAATATTATCTCATGGGTAACAAATGTTTGATAACATGCTTATCCATTTACTTTGCTTCAGATTTATGTAAAATGAAATTCAGCATGACATGGTTTTACTGGAAATACATGTATTGCCTGAGAAAGGAGCCCTTAATCCAAGTTATTAGCAAAAGTGCATTCCTTTTGTAAACTCATACCATAGAAACGCTTTTTAACATATAAGAGTTTTCTAAACATAATTGGTTGAAAAAGAATTTTCATTCATAATGCTCTTTTGCACTTAATAAAGTACTATATCTTTCTTTTAGCTTTATTTTTTTTTGTGTGTTATTTTTAAACATGCTACTCCATTTGGTGACATTTCTCTACGGACATGTATTCACTGAAATGATGGCTAGTGGCTTTTTATAGATTGCAAAATGATAGATGAAGAAGAGGAACAGTAAATGCTAACAGGTTTATAGTGGTACTGGGAAGTATTGCTTATCTGGCAGCAGCTTGCACAGTAGGCTAGTAATTAAGTTGATTATTGTTACATGTGTGACTGGTTAATATATTAGCTTCCTCAATACCAGTCTGAGGTAAATAAAATATGTTCCATATCCTTCTGCAGATATAATGCTGAAAGTTAGCACATTTGGAAATGACATTGTTAAATACTTTCCTGGCAGAAAGTACTTTAAAACTGCATTATTTTTACACTGACTGCAATAAAAGTGTTTGTTATAACAGTATAGCTGCATGTTTGCTGCATGTAATGACAACAATCAAGTTAAACTGTTTGAAAATATAACTGTTAATAGAATTAGGAATCCCCCAGTCATAAGACACAGAAGAACAGTGAACACAAACAGTGGGTGGAAGGTTGGCACAATGATTAAGGTATTTACCTCACAAACACAAGATGCAGGGTTTGCCTAGTACTAATCTATGCATAATACTGGGAGGTTGCTTAATGGTTAAGGTGTTTACCTTACAGATGCAAGGTATAGGTTTGATTCTCACATGAGGTAAATGACTAGGCGTGAAATGGCCCATAAGGGCAGTTAGCCTAGTACTCATCTATGAGCATATGAACAGCATCAAGTGTATGCAATAACAAAATGTCAAAACATCTTAATTCTAAGCTTCCTCCTGTATATATATATATATATATATATATATATATATATATATATATATATATATATATATATATATATAAATCCAAAATTAGCAGTGCACGTGTTAAGAGGGGTGCTCCGGTCAATAAACACCACACCAAAACGAAGTACAAGCACTCAACCCAACAAAGCTTCTTCTGTAAAATACCTGTGTACAGGCACAAAAACGAGTCTGGAAACACTTTTGAGTGAGCTAAATAGCTCCGTAATATTTTTACTATTGCATCATCTCACAGCAGTGGAACAAATGAAACATAAAGTGCAGACAGCCACACAGACTGGTATCCAGTTTCGCCCTCTGGCATCCTGGAGGAGGTATTTAGATAACGTTTAACTTTTCATGGCCTGCATGGAATGGAAATAGTAGAGGGCTACAGAGTGGATAAAGACACACTCCAGGAACTCTGCAATCTCTGCCATCCTCTCCTGAGACCAAGGGCAAACCCAAAAGAATCCATACCAGTGGAGACCAAGGTATGTGTACCATGTAGAATTTTAGCTACAGGTACCTTTCAGAGATCCACAGGGACATTCTGGGCGTGTCACAGGCATCAGCATCTAGCATTCTACACCAATTCCTGAATTCTGTGCTATGCTACAGCATGCCAGTGACTATATTTATTGTATTTCCTCCATACCTCCAAAGACAGAGATAGAACTATCCAGGAGTTATATCCCATATCACACTTCCTTGAACTCTTGGGTATGATAGACTGTACCCACATTGAGATCAAATCACCTACCGGGGAACAGGGAAGGGTGTACATCAACAAAAAGGGCTTCCATTCCCTTAATTGCCAGGCTGTGTGTGTAATGCTAGGGGAATTATCCTGAATGTGTGTTATGGCAACCCCAGCAGTTACCATGACTCCTATACCTGACACACCTTGCAGCTCCACCAGAAGTCTTCCATTCCCTTAATTGCCAGGCTGTGTGTGTGTGTGTGTGTGTAATGCTAGGGGAATCATTCTGAATGTGTGTGATGGCATCCTCAGCAGTTACCAAGACTCACATACCTGACACACCTTTCAACTCTACCAGAGGTTTTCCAGGGGTGATGTCCACAAGGCCATTTACTGGGGGATGCAATGTATGCATTGGAACCATTGTTGATGATGACCATCAGAAATGCACACCCACCCAAAAAGGAATGCTACAATGAGACACATGCTCTAACAAGAAACATTATAGAATATGCGTTTGGGCTGCTAAAGTCATGGTTTTAGTGCCTAGATACATTGGGGGACCCCTGCAGTACAATCCCAGTACTTGTGTTAAAATTGTTATAATCTGTGCTATCCTAGACAATACCAACCTGCGAAAACAACTGCAGCAGGACCACCAAGGAATAGGAGCACACATTCTACCAGCATTAGCAGGGTCACCACATCCACATGCAGATGAGGAGTATGAGGGGGAACCCCCACCTGTTGTGGGTTTAGGTAGACATAGTAGTGCACCATATGCCCTTGTTTGACAAACATGCAATGGATAGTGCACATGCTGAACACCTTTCATCCTATGCACATACATAGAGTACCATTGATGTCAGGTAATTCTGACAAACTTTACTTCCCATGTAATGGGTGCGTACTGCTAACATCAAACAGAGTTAGTCATAAATGACAACAGTTGTAGCTGAACTACTGTCAACATAATTATGGAACCTGTAATCGAAAAGTAAATGTGTAAGAACATGAATGAATGGCAGATACCTGTATAACTGGTACTTGTTAATGTATCATATTCAGGGGTGGCTGTAATCACGCCACTATTAACTGGGAATCCTATACGACATCAAACATACATGCACAGAGATTTCTGGATTTTGTAAACACAAACTCCCCGGACCAGATAGTCAATACACCAACCAGGAGTGCAACCATACTGGATCTGATCCTCCCTAATATGGGAGAGTACTTCACACCCCCTACTGTAATGCCTTCCTTGGTAAGGTCAGACCACAAAATTGTCTCCTTTGAAGTAAAAATAAAACCTGGACCCCCAGCTCAACTAGGAATATTCAAGAACTATTCTAAGGCTAACCTCCTGCTATTAAGTGAGAACCTGGCAAAATTTCAAGCCCCTATAAACCATGAGAACACTTCTGCCTATGTAGAACTGTTCACAGAAACCCTGTATAAGCATGTTAATAGCTGCATAGAGGCAGCTGTACCCATCAGGAAGAAGTACAGAACTAACTCATAAAACAAGCCACCCTGGTGGAAACACAAAATCACTCAGATTTATAACAGGAGGAAGAAAACCATGGCAAAAATTAGGAGGTGCAGCACCCAGAAGGACAAAAGCACTTGCTTCAAAATAAATAAACAACTCAGAGGACAAATAAAGCCTACCAAAGCCAAATAAATTTGAGGTAAGTTTGGCCTCCCAGGCCAAGGACAACCACAACGCATTCTTTAGCTATGTCCACAACCTTAACGGCAATACACAATTGTGTGCAGATCTCGTTGTAAATGGAGCCACGTATACTGAGCCAGAAGATGTAGCAAACCACCTGGCTGATAAATTCAGCTCCAACTTTACTGCACTTTCCCTCTCAACCTTCCTTTAGTAAATATCATCAAAGATAACTCCCCCTACTGTCACTAAGGAAGAGGCCCTTAATGGTCTCTCTAAAGCCAAGAACATCACATCAGTGAGCCCAAACCATATCCCAGGATGCCTTCTAAATAGCATGAAGCATGATCTATTAGGGCCTCTGGAATTACTATTTAACTGTACCCTCCAAACAGGCTTCATGCCTCATGAATGGAGAAAGGCAACAGTCATTCCCCTGGACAAATGTGGACCATCTACAGACCCTGGAAACTACAGACCCATAAGTCTCACTAGTCTTATGTGTAAAGCTATGGAAATAATTATCATGGAGATGACCAAAGAGATATAGTAAACCTCCAGAGACTGGACCAAACCCATTTTGGTTTTGTCAAGGGCAGATCATGCCTACTCAACCGGGTGGACTTCTTTGAGAAGGTCACCAAAGCAATAGATGAGGGCAAAATCATTCACACTGCCTACCTTGACCTGGCCAAGGTGTTTGACACAATACCCCACTTGGGCATTGGTGGCAAACTCAAGAGGTTAGGTACAAACACATATGTCACCCGGTGGATAGCCAACTGGCTCACAGACAGGACCTAAGAAGTTAGAATTGGGGAGTCCACCTCTACAAAGAGGCCATTCACAAGTGGAGTTCCATTTACTTCTCAGAAGTCAAGGCCAATGTCAGTGGTCTCTGGCTGACTAAATTTGCAGATGATTGCAAATTAGGAGCTGTCATTGAATCTCACACTGACACAAATGTCCTCCAGGAGGGGCTGACACAGACAAATAACTGGTGTTAGAGCCATGGACTAAAACTAAATGCCAAGAAATGCATAATAGTATCCTTTGGAAAGTCATCCATCCCTGGTAACTATCATATTGATAACACAGCCCTTAGAGATGATCCAGTAGTCAGGAACTTAGGGACACACATAGATAGTAATCTAGCCTTTGATTATCACATGTCTACAGTGGTGAGGAAATCATTCTGTGTTGCGCAACTTATAAACAAAGGTATGGCATCTACATCCAAGGAAGTAATTGTTCCACTGTATTCGGCATTCATCAGACCTATCATTGCGTACAATGCACCCTTTGGTATGTGCCTAACCAGGCATATCCAACAACTGGAGCATCCACAGATGTTCATCACTAAAATAATACAAGGTATAAGTAATATGTCCTATGCAGATTGCCTCAAGGCCCTATCCCTGTATTCTGTCTCCTACAGGCTTTTGACCGGAGATCTATGCCTGGCATACAGGGCATTGTCAAACCCCACTCTGATGGACCTTCTGCATATCCACAAAACAAACAGTAGCAGAATTACCCTTTCTAAAGACTTAAACCTTGCCCGTGATATAAATAGGACATGAAGGAGAGATAGGTATGTATCCCAGAGACTACCCTGTCTATGAAACAGGCTCCCTATCCATGTGAAGCAGAGTTCCTCCCTAACCCAATTCAAGTGCAACTTGGACAATTGGATGGGAAATCGGAAATTCATTCCTGGTTTGGCACCTATGTCTCTAATGTAAACAGGTATTCTGTAAATGGTTCATCTCCTAGTCCCATGCTTACACTTATCAACAGTATCAGAACTCATCAGAGATTTGGGATGCATGGCTAGGCATAAAAAGGCACTTGTGGTTGTTAGCCTAGTAAACACCTATGAACCTAAGTAGAATGTGTGTGAGTTGTCTAGCAATGCCATCAACATCTAACACAACTGACATCTGTAACATATACTTATACAGTTTACGAAATAACCTCCCCATATAACTAAAATACCCACTATAGAAAAAGTAGTACAAAAAGTCTGCTTATCCTTACATTCTCAGAGTGGAGCAGTAAGAATGACTGAAAACAGTCTGTTCACATTCAAGTTCCCCAGCTGCAAGGTTACATTTTAGCGTAGATTAAGTCCTCTGAGCACTCTGAAGATGCACATGAGGTGTGAACTCATTATAATTGCATAATGCCAAACTTTATGACTTCGATTAGCAGATGTAAATATAGTGTAGCCCCTACACCATTGTTAGATGTGAATGTCTTGCAACTGTGAATGATTACTCTGACTGAAGCAAACCACAGTAATAGTAATGCACACACACCTTTCCTTGAAGTAGGTGTGTCATTGAGGATACACTTACAAAGTCTGGAACTAACTGCAGTGAACTTTTAAACAAAACCAAACACCCCACATGTATATTTACTTGGCATAATAATACTGTTTCCTGCCTTTGCTGAAAATTTTTGTTCATTGCCATGTGTTTCTATGAAGACTGGTAGAGAAGGGTGAAGGCTGCCAGCCTAGCCAGATAGAATTTTATACATAATTCTATCATTTGTAAATATGAATGTGAATCACAAGCTTGTTGTCTTAAATGAAAAAAAAATGCTGTTACAAAAATGTGGCAGCAGTGCTCTCTACTGACCCAGTAAAAGCATGTTGTGACTCTTTGATCTAAAGTTGGCTCCAGTCTTGCTAGATGAAGGCTTCCTGCCTATTGTTTTAAGGCTAAAGTTAATGACCAGAATTTACATGCGGAATGTCCTTTATTGCTATAAGTGTAAAAGAATTTAAATGCAGTTTCTGTCAGCCTGGGGACATCAGGAATGTGTAAAATATAATGTAATGCTTTATCAGAACTGCAGTTTCAATTTAAACAGTGAGAACCAGGGATTATTAAGCATTTTTGTCTTGACATCCAACTCAGCACTGCCTTATGCTCTCGTTATGTAAGTAGTATGTTAGAACTGTGTTTTCTCCTAGAAGTAGCTAGGAATTAGAAAAGATTAGACTAAGTGGTTTTCTGTGATGTCAGAACTGTACTACTGATTTATTTTAAGTATGTCTGTGTGATCTCTGAACTCTTGACTAGCGCTGTGTTGTAGTAGTACTGTCTTGTGTTTTTAGTATTTATTATTAAATATTTTTAAACCCTTTCAACTGTGGCTGTTTTTTGTAGAGATAATTTAAGCTCTTTAGAGTACTTGTATGCCTTTGGTAAAACTGTACATAGCCACTCTAATAAGCCTTGACTGTAGTCACACTTACCAATTGGATAATAATATTGCACAGTAATAATTGAACACCCTTTTAAGGGTCTTTGAGTAGCTGATAAATATTAGCTGGGTGGTGGTAGTAATTGCTACCGTATAGTCTTGGTAAAAGGGGCACAGCTGGAGAACCTGTGCCAGCCTTCCCCAGAAGTGTCTGTGTGGTTGTGTAAATTCTGATCTCAAAGTGTGTGTGTGTCAGCTACTTGGGCAGAGACACGAAGGAGTGGTTGAACAGAGAGGGTGCTGGAGATTTTAGCTTGCCCAGCTAGGCTGAGATCTGGACCCTATAGCTGTGCCAGTGGGGAGTCTTATTGGGGACCTGGGGAGCAAGGGAGCGACCAGCCCCGGACTGACTGTGATCTCTGTGTGCTCTTAGGGGAAATTGCACTTTACTGTGTGTATTTGTTATCCTTTCCTCATATAGGAGACACCCTCTCTGGTGTTAGTGGTGAGGATCGAGGATCCTTGATTGCTGGGCCAGGGTATGGGTGTCACAGTTTCTATCACACCTTGAAAGAAAAATAAGAGGATATGCACTACACATTGTATGTCTGCCAGTAAAGTAGAGATAAGGGAAGGATTCCTGCAATACAAAGAGCTGTAGTTTTGCAAATGTATCCATAAATATTGTGTGACCACTAAATATCTTACATGTTTACAAACAACTGAAAATGTCCAACTGAATGAATTGTTTAATACTTGGTATGGAATGGGAATTGCTTGTATGTACATTATTTGTTTGCTATTGCAAAGCTTTGTCTGTGGCAAACAGAGATAACTCACTACGACTGTGTTGTGCAAGTGCAGTAGTCTGATTGCTCAAATCCAGACCTGTCTAATTGTTTGACCTTTGTTTCCCTTTATTAAATTATTTAGTTATTTTATTTTATTTTATTTTAATTTATTTTTTGACTTTCCCATGTGTGTTATATATGGCGTATCACAAACATGATTCACTGCTAATGGAAAAACTGAAAAATTTATTTAATTTGCTTTATAAAGTGCAAACATGCTTAGCAGCATTGCACAGCAGTCAGCATCATGGATTGTAATGACTGCAGAAATTTCACCTGAGAGCTGTTTCTGTGGCACAAGGTGTAAATACAGTGAGCTAGAAAAGAGTGAACAGAGGTAAAGCAGGCTTCGAGTTCCCACAGTAGATATTTTTAATGGGGGTTATAATGAGTACTTACACAATTAAAATGTGTTCACTATCAACTTTTCTATGTGTATGTTGCCTATCTGAGCCCAAACCTGGTTCATTGCTTAAGGAAAAAGTGAAAAGTTTGATTTTGCACACATTCCTCTGCTCTAACAGGCTTAGTGGTGATGCATGGCCTTCAGCACTCTTGGACAGTACTGAGTGGAGGAAATATACCTGCTGCCTAGCTTTTCCTGTGTCACCAGGTGTAAGTGCAATGAGTTTATGGTCAAAACACAGATTAGACAGGGTTCAAATCCAGCAGACTCTACTAAGGGCATCCTCTGTTACTGCTCACAAAACTTTGATTATAAAGGTAATACTTCATAACAATAGCTATGTACAGTAGGTTGATTCATAGAAACATATTTTTACTGCTTGCATGAACATACTTTTGTAGGTATTATAGTTCATTAATGACTGACATATTAGCCCCTGTTGGTTATGTGTGTAACTGGTTTTGCATGACAATGTAATAAAAATGCAAGTTGCATATCTCTAATGGACATAGTCTATAGTTTACTGACAAGCATTTAGATCCCTACAATAACACATTTATAACTGTAAAATAGAATGCATTGTGAGGTTTGTATCATAACTCCAAACTTTATTAGTAAAGTCATGTAAGTCTATCCATTTCCAGTATATTGTCAGACATTGATCCTGCATCACACCTGAGAATGCATGAACCAGGGATAGTGAAATCTCTATAGCTAGTGTAATAATAAAAGGATATGTATTGTAATAAATAATGAATGTGACATACAATGGTTCTAATCATCTCTTTTCTTTTTTTGGTTCACCCCATCCCTTATTTCTTTGGGGGGGTTCCTGGAATCACACCATTCTGATGTTTTACATTTCTGTCAACAAACCAAATGCATTTCAGCACAGGGAGGTAGTCCAGCCACTGGGGCTCAGTCTGCCAGCCCTCCACCAGATACTACACCAATATCCAGCACCTCTGGGATATAACCTGACAGTACTGCCTCCACAACTCCTGCCCTACCTGGTCCATCCTCATCAGGTAGTATTGCCTCTGCTGGAGGTGCAGTGGTACCCTCTGGGAATACTGGTGGAGGTGGTGATTATGTCACCCTCCAGGATCTTCCAAGGATGGTGCATGATTTTATAAAGACTGGCCATGGTGCCAGCATCAGCCGACTGCTGGAGAAGTTGCTGTTAAAAATAGAAAAGAGACTCCCATGTCAACCAGTCTCACAGGCAACTGAGGAAGGGGACAGTGGTGACAGTTTTGAGAGTGAGGACTAGATTGTTACTATTCCCACACTTGATGGGCATGTGCCTCCAATGTCCCCTACCTATCTCTAATCATGGTGTCCCCCAACTTTTTTATGTCTTATTACCATCTGTGTCTGTCTTGTTTGTCCTGTTTGCCTGCACTTGCTTCCTCACCTACCCTACCTACCCGCACCTCACATTCCTAGGTCCCTTTCACTAATTGCTCTATTTTTGAAAATAAAACGGAAAAATGGGCACCTGTCCTACAAAAAAAAATGCCCCATACGTAGTTCTCCACTTAGCATATATGTCTTCTCAACACACTTAATTTGGTCCAGTTTGCTATACAACATCATTGCCTTGTTGTCACCTATCTGTGTTGTGGTGACAGTCAAAATTCATCAAATTCTGTCTACATGTGCACATTACTGGAGTGAAGAAATAGATATCTAAGGTTCCCTCCTGCAAATGCCTGTATTGATTCCCCTTTTTTCTTCTGTCTGCTTGTCCCCCCATTTCACCACTTTCCTATCAACTCCATTTTCACATGTTTAATCTGGTCAAAAATATAATCACATACAACACACATGGCCAGAAATGGCCCATAAAAGCTTTCCAAATGTTTTCCTCTGCGTTGCATGGAGTTTGCCATCCTGCCCCAATGCCAAGTGGTGCTGAATAACTGTTCACATCCTTTGGCAAAACCTGGTGAGTTTTTGCCATCGGCAGCACTAGTATGGTTATCTCTGCACAATACTGCTAAAACTCACAGCACTACAGGCACACAGATTTAAAGCACAGTAAAGGCACAACTTTGAAACAATTACTCTGGCAGTTCTATGTCTGCTGGATATATGAAAAGTGCAGCTTCCTGTGTGGAGTATTGACATAAATCACTTGACTGAAGTTTTTTTTTTGCCCATAGCATCAAGGGCTCAATTCCAGATGCACCTCACATTGTTTCTCAGTGTGATGCTATGTCTATGATATGTTTAATCACCCACACATTAAACTTTCACACAGTTATGAGTCCTTATGGAGATATATTGAATGATGGCCAAAAAGAGTATTTGAAGTGACATCTATTCAGATAACTATGAGATATTTATCTAACCTTGTTCTGGTTGTCATGAGCCTATTATCCCTCTCCTAACTCTTCTTTACCCCTCTATCAGTCATTTCATGCTACAAGGCAGGGCGAGTTAATAATGAAAACACACCAAGCACACGTCTATGAATGCTCCATTACACCAAAATTGTTATGTGTATGCCCATCTCTCCTTGTATTTACCCCTTCACTCCCAGCCCTCTTTACATGTGTGTATAAATTAGGCTGATGGATATAAAGGTCATCTCACGGTTTCTGCATACTGTCATGACTCTGCTGATGGATAATGCCAACATGGTACCTTGATTCAATAGGTTATTAGTGCTCCTGTAGTGTTCAAGGTTTTAAATCTGCTGTAGGATTCCCTATGTGTCATGTACAGGAGATGATTACATGTATAAATGCACATTTCCATTTTTCCAAAGCTTATAACCCAGCAGCAGAGGATGCTCTTAAGGACTGTTTTCAAAGGTCTCTATCCTGTGTATCTGTCTACCCCATTCTCCTACATAAGTATGATACATCTGCCTATCAAATAAACTGTAAGGTGGGCCACAATTGATATATCTGTCAAAAGTCAATTCCCACATGGCACCATTATATTTTAGATATCCCACATCTTCTTCAAACAGATGTATATGGATGTATTAATTATTGTCACTCAATATCTCCTCTATCCATGTACATGCAATTCATGCAACAAAGCAGGACATATTCTGACTCAGAAGACAAGCTATACCAATACACCATTAGGATGTTCTTGAATGTGTCAGGACAGTACCTCCTACTTCCTCTACAATCATATGTATGTTATCACCTTCTCTGTCTCATCAGAATATATTGTAACATCTTTAGTAGGATGATTGATGAAATGTTACTCTAATATGAGGTGGAAACTATCCTTACTGTGAAGAAGCATCCTGCACATACTTTTCAGGATATCCAGCCTTGCACAAATAGTTATCACATCTGCTGTGTCACACTAATCATTTCAGAAAATGTACCATCCCTTGTCATTTGTAGCAAGCTGTACACACAATTAGCTTGTGATTTGCAGTGAGGCCCGCAAAACATTTACTAGTTGTAGATGTGTCTTGAGGCATTACTGATACAATCTGAGGAAGACACATACTTTAGTGTAGTCATGGATAGTCACATATGCAGTCCTAATCACATTTACTTAGCTGATGACATTCTGATACAATTTGTGCTCTGACCAGGAGCTCACTGTTCTTACACCCCGTGCCACAGAGAAAGCTGGGCAGCATCCCTACTTTCCACACTTAGTACTGTCCAGAGTGCTGACAGCCCTGCACTGCTGCTGAGCTTGTTTATGTGAAGCAAGGTGTACTACATTAAATTGTTCGCTGTTTTCCTTAAGCAGAGAACCGCGTTTGCTCAGCACTTAACATTGCACAAATGGGGAAGGCAAGGCCAGCAGTTATTGTTGTAATAAAACTATAGCCCCAACATTACAAAGACAGACTACAGCTTACACATCATACTAACTGCCAGCAATTTCTCCCATAACATATCTTGCATGCCTGACACATGAAACATTAACAACAAACAGATGTATTTTGCAATTAACCCTAATCAGGTCAGTTACTGCATGTCCCTATTTGTGCACAGTTTGGCAGTGAGCATCAGTGGACACTGCTACTTCACAAGTCCAAGTTGAATTCCTGAAATTTAAATCAGGTATGTGCTAATACTCTGCCATCATCCACACAAATCAGCTTCTCAGCAATGCACATTGTGAAGAGGTGTGTAACATGTCTAACTATGGTTCCTGGTCTGTAACCCTCCCATACATGGAAATGCATTCATAAACACAACTGAACACATACTTTATGATATTCATGTGTGCCCTGCAGAAATGCACTTGCAAATGATACTACTTGGGCCATTGCTAAACAGATTCCAGAATTACATAGCCTAACTGCATTCTTACATTTGATATGGGTTTATACTGACAGCAGACATTGGTCATGCATGATCATATTCCAGTTATATTGTCAGCAACTTACACTAATGTGGATATACCTTTATTTAAATATGAAGACACATAGCTCCATCACTGCTCTACTACTGTTTCTCAAGTGTGTTTGCGTGTTTGTGTGCTCTCGCGCACGCGTGCGTGTGTGTGTGTGTGTGTGTGTGTGTGTGTGTGTGTGTGTGTGTGTGTGTGTGTGTGTGTTTGCCTTTGTCAGTTGTGCAATAAGCATTCAAGACAGCTTATTTCACCTAGGTTGCTAGGATATATTTATACGAACTTTGCAAATTGCACTTACAGAATCATATCACAAATCCCAGCTTTGCACCCAAATCTCATAACACTATATGTTACCTGCAATACTATGATGATGTTATCCTCTATGAAGTGCACTCTGACAGTGTTAAAGTCAGACTTCTGCATTGGTAGAAGCATTATGTGAAATGTTCTCTTGTTTGTATAAGTAGATAGGTAGGGGATCTAATCTCACAGCAGTCAATTTGTGTGCATACAATCATGTTAAGAATACTCAGGATGTTTGTTTGGCTTTAAAGGGACTTAAATGGGAAGAGAATTATTATTAAAATTTGAAAGGAATTATGTTTCAGAGAACACATTCTTTGTTAATAATGTTGTTTTAATCTATAAAAATAAAAAATTAAAACATTTGAAAGAAAAACATTTGGGAGAAGAGGGTATAAAATGTAAAAGAGCTTTAAAAGTGTTTGTTTTTGTATAAGTTGTTTTTTAAACTTTTTTATTAAATAAAAATTGTTATTATGGATTGGCCTGTGGTGTGGGTAGAAGTGGTATAGAGAGGCCTTTTTTTTCACCTTTATCACCTTTCCTTTACCTTTAAAAGGTATCTAATCTAAAGAGATTTTTTTTTGAGAGAGAGTTGAAGTTGATAGATGACAAGGTAGGGATGTATAGCTGTGGTGGTCTTTCTTCTGTTTAAAAAAATAAAATATGCATGGGGTGAAAATAAATGGAAAGGGTACACTGCTTTTGAAAGGTTTGATTGTAGGTCAACAGGTGTTGTATATATATTAGGTTGTGTGTTCCAATCTAGAGAGCCCTCTGTTGCACATTTTTGTAGTACACATAATGGTGAGAATGATAGTTTCAGGTTTAGTGCTTTAGCCAGGCCCCATTTTAGTAAAGGAAATGTGTTACATTTACAAATGTTTAAATAAGAAAGAATTTATATATTAAGAAAATTATCTAAACTTGGAGTGTTTAGTTTATTTATATTTATATATTTTTGTAACTAATATTTAGAAATTTTTGTAGGTGGTGAATTTTAAATTGTCAAATAATGGAATGTTTCTTTCCTTGGAATAGGTTTCAGTGGTGAAAGAGTTAAATGTTTTATATCATGATGTTTAATTAATATCAATTAATGCATATAAAAAAGAAAAAAAAAAATAAAAAAGGTCCCATGATTGAAGTAATAGCCGAGGGTACCAGGAGGGAAAAAGAAAAAGATGGATGTTAGCTACTTCTGTGTCTTCCTTTGCATAATCAGATAAGCATGAGTCCAGGTCCTGCTGCCCTCATTCAAGCAGCATTTAGAAGATACTTTTACAATTCTACATGACTCCACAGAAATTTCATACAGCCCTCTCAACAGTCTTCTCAGCATACACTGATGATGCCATTCTCTATAAATTGCACTCTGACACTTCTGTGGTGGTGCTACTGTTAAGTACTGTGTTCCAATAGTCAAATTGAGCACTTTCTTTTCCTGTTTGGAAAAGAAAAAGCTCAATCTGACTATTGGAATAAATCTTGTTTTATTATTTGGCAAATTGTCATTTTTCAACTGTCGTTTATCTTTATGGTGTGGCTGCCTTCATTGGGTGCTGCGTGTTGACCAGATCTTGTGTGAGGTTATTTGGCATTTTTTTGGTATGGTCATTTCATCCTTGTTTTATAAGTACTGTGTTCTCTAGCTTGTGTAATTAGATAGGTATGGATTCTAATCTTGCAACAATCAACGTGTGTGTGTGTGTGTGTGTGTGTGTGTGTGTGTGTGTGTGTGTGTGTGTGTGTGTGTGTGTGTGTGTGTGTCTTCTTTCAATTGTCAGTCTGGAGACAATGTTACAGTGGAATGTGAGTCCACAGCTATGTCAGACACTCCTCCCAACATATTCTTTTCACTATAAACTGATGATGTCATGCTCTATAAAGTGCACCTTGATGGAATATAATTTAGACTTTTGTGGTTGAGCTAGTCTTACATTGTATGAAATCCAGCTTGCATACCTAGATAGGAGTGTTGGAATCTGACATCAGTCAACTTGTGTCTGTGCATACTCATGTTAGCATAAGCCTACATGCTGCTGTCTTCCTTCAACTATCAGTCTGGAGACAATTTTCACTGGGATGTGAATCCACAGATATGTTGCACTCTCATTCCGGCATCTTCTTCTCAGCATAAACTGATTATGTCATTATCTATAAAGTACACTCTGATAGAGTGCAAGTTAGACTTCCATGGTGGTGATACTCTTATGTTGTATGGAATTCAAGCTTGTATACCTAAACAGGTACTGTGTTCAAATCTGTCCTCAGCCAACTAGTGTAGGTCAGTGGTATATTGAGGTCATTGTATGATGTTTTGAATCTGTTTAAGTTTGACTCCAACTCCAGAGAACCTTTTACATAGCCCCCTGAATCCAACATCACCTTTTTCCATCTGTCCACATAAGATCTTTTCTGTTGAACAGTGACAATGTCATTATCTCAAAGATGCATGCACACATTATGAAGCAGTGCCCATCTGTGAGCCTCTACAAGCCATCCCCAGACCACTGCTAATACACTCATTGGGTGGTAGCCATGTCCCATATGGACAGAGGCAGTCTGTAATAAAATCAAACATACGCACATACCCCTACTATCTTTTTTCACCTAGAGGTAGCAATTTGGATTAAATGGGATAATAATGGCTAGGCTTGTGTGGTGTCTTGCCCATTAGCCTAGTAATCCTCTATAACAAACATGTGCTATTTTATGGTGTGGTTGCACTGTAGTCCTACAATGGTGTATTCTAGTCTGGGGTGTGAGCAACTGTAATGATGGCCACTGCTGCCATTTGGTTACATGTTCCTTCCATAACAGCTGTAGTAATATACCTCATAAGAACTGGGGACATAGGATGATTTTATGTATATTGTTACCTTACTAAAGCATGTGGTCTGATAGTGGAGTATGTCCACATTCTACACAGTTCTAATTCAACCATCACAGTGACAGCTGCAGTATGGCTCAGATGTGCATTTGTATACCTAGCATTTGGAAATGTTATCTGACATACAGCAATATTACATCATAGTGATTACATGGGCACATATGTCTGAGTTTATCAACATGTTGTAAGGCTGTTATATACACAAACATATAAGATTTTGAAATTCACTTGCAACCTTGGTGACTTCATTGTATGCACTGTTGTGTTGCTGTTCTCAAGGGTTATACAGGTGATCCCCAGCAGCACGTGTGACTGTCAGCAGTTGTGTCATTAACTGTTCTGCATGAACGGCATCCATCTTGGTTGTAATGTGTCCATATAAGGTGCCAGGGCCCTCACCCACATATTTCCACTGATAAACGTATAGGTATATGATATACAACTGATGTAATGATGTGAAATAAGTAGAGTTATATGACTGTGGTAACAGTTCCACTGTGTTGCATGTGATTCATGCCTAAAGTTTTATTTGGAGAGGATGTACAACCTGAAGTCAACTGTAACATAGGTACAGTTAAAGTGTGACTGTACTGTGTTATGGATGTACCGCTACATCAGATCAGTATTACCATCTGATAGTTTGCATGAACGCATATGAATGTATGTTAGGTTTTCATGGCAGTATAATATTTTCACAGACAATGTCAGTGGGACAGTGATCATGTGCACATGTTGACATTTGACATACTTATACAGTGTGCCCCATGTATTGTTTGGTATGTAAACAATATTACAATGTCAGCTTCCTTGATCATTGACACATGACTTTGCACTGCTGTAACTTCTGTGCACATTGGCATAGTTGATGCATTACTGCTGTACTGCTCATTATCACAGATCACGTCTTAATTCACATATCAATTGCAGATGCTTTAGAAAATATACATTTCTATTACATGTGGCCAATACATGCAATGCCCAGCTGTATGTAGGGAATCCACTGATATTAGTGTGGTGTTTGTATGTGTTGTTATCTGTATGTCTGGTGCCTACTTCAGGCAGGGATACTTTAGTCAAGTGTAGCACATCTAGCACAGTGAGCTCCCACATCTGGTAGGTCATGCAGAACTATTCTCTGGAATGCATACATATTAGGATTTGACAGGGCAGACTTCCCTTCAAGTTGTTCTACTAGATGCATGTGCGATACATCTTTCTGTGTTGCACCCAGTAAATACACAGCTCAGTGACAATATTAATGGCATGGGTTTTC
The DNA here is from genome assembly GCF_019279795.1 of Protopterus annectens. NCBI lineage: Eukaryota > Metazoa > Chordata > Ceratodontiformes > Protopteridae > Protopterus > Protopterus annectens. The sequence goes on along the minus strand of NC_056732.1, from coordinate 1,244,124,082 downwards.
TTCTTGCCAAGGGGGATCGTGGCTTATGTGTAATAATGATTGAACTAAAGAAAATCAATAAAAGGGCATTTTTGTAAAAAAAACATGTCTTATGTCTATGATCAAGAGTTTCAAACTTAGGAGGAGTACAATTAAGAATCTTAAGTATTTGTTTACAAAAGTAATAAACCAGTATGCTCTGTATGACATCTCTGTGTATGAATTAACTGGATATTATCCTAAGAGACATAAGTGTTCACAAATTGCAAATAATTGGACCATTCATTGTCTAGTATTGTGTTATTGTTTTGAGACAAGAATTTTACAATGAATTTGCTCACTTGAAAAAAGCCTTGAGGTATATATGAAACCAACTTTTTACCAAAGTAAAAAAAGATCTGATGTTGTAAATCTTTGTTCATTAATTACTATAAGGACCTCGGTTCCATCCTCAGAACCAATACAGCCATTTCCAAGCTCGCACCGTCCAAAAACTCTCAGCTAAGACCTACCCATAATGCCCCTCTCCTAGTTACTCCAGATCTCATTTGCCACATTCCTAGTCAGATGTGCTAGCCATCTCTCTCAAAGCTAAGTAGAAAATTGTTATTTTAAGACAGTTTCTCTTCAAAACTTTTTATTTTTAGTCAATTTAACCTTTTCTCACTGTTGCCTATATCCTAATTCTATTCCCGACCCTTTACCTTGGTAATTTAATTTCTACCATTATTGGTACTGTCCCTCTCTCCTGCCTTTCACAGGCCCTTTCTTTCCACTTGTGGTATTTTTTAAATACCATCATTGGTATTCTCTTACCTTTTCTCTCCCTTATTTTGTTTTTTCTATAGGATAGCCTTGTTGCCTTACTTTGTCAGACAAAGCTAAGTTGGGGTTTAAACAGTGAGACAAGTGTGGACGTAAGATGCCTAACTCGAATACACATGTTTGTTGTGTCTACTGCTTGGGCGTGGATCATATTAAAGCTGGCTGTGACATCTGTGCTAGTTTTAGTATAAATTTATTTTAAAAGGTTTAATCAAGACACCTTTTTCGGAGGCTCTATTTGGGTCAGAGGTCTCACCCCCTCCAAAGACCAAAAAACATAAGGAAAAATGGAGTCACTCAGTTCCTGCATCTCCGTCAGTTACAAAACCGAGTCTGCTCTGTGCTTCGCCGGTGCCCTCGGCGCAGACCTCTTTGGCACCAGCCTCTGTATCTTCTCCCTCGGTGCCGTCCATGATATTCACCCCTATTTTAGTTCCAACCTCGGCACCACTGACTTTGGTGCCGTCCTTGGATCCGACATTGGCTCTGATGACTCTACCTGTTTCAGAACCACCCCCGGCCATGATACTGACAGTTTCTTTGGCTCCATCGGCTCCAAAACTTGAATATCTGCCAAGGACAAGATACTGTCCAACTTACGCCCCTTTTTTGGGGCAAAGGTTTAGCCCCTTTCTTGAAAGACCCGATTCTCCTTCAGAAGCCTCCTTTAGATCCACTAGGAGTTTTTCTGAATTAGATCTAGTGCAGGTTGTGGACCAGCTTCTGGCAGCAAAGGGATTGCCCATTCCAACTAGACCACCCATCCCTCTTGGCTCTGAATATTTTACTACATCTTCCCCTGTTTATCCTCCTTCGGCCTCTACCCAGATCCCACAAATCCTGGTACCGATGTCCACTCCGGTACATACTGTCTCGGCTCTGACAGCAGTTTTTCACCTGTCAGCACTGACCACCCTTGCTGCATCAGCTCCGCTGGAGCTGATGCTCTCTCGGAGCAGTGCTTGGACCATCTGTACCTTGGTACCTAGCCCGGTGCCTATTTTCTTGCTGGCACCATCTATGTCTGTGGCTCTGATGGCTTCCAGTCCTCTTGGAGGTCTTCATCTGGAGGTGGGCTCCTCAGGATGGGGTGGGATCCTGGAACTGAGGTTGTCCTTCTTGGTTCTGGGCTCCCATCCCTCCTTGGATGGGCCTTGGACCGTCCGTACCTTGGTACATAGCCCGGCGCCTATTTTCTTGCTGGCGCCATCTATGTACCTGGATCCGATGGCTTCCAGTCCTCTTGGAGCTCCTCACCTAGAGGTGGGTTCCTCAGGACGGGGTGTGACCTCGGTTCTAAGGTTGTCCTTCCTGGTTCTGGGCTCCCATCCCTCCTCAGGTGGGCCTGCTGTCCAGGTGATGGAGAGGGTCCTTCACTCCAAAGGTTTGCATTCAGCACCAAGACATCAGTATCAGAACCCCCAGCATGCATCTCTCCCAACCCTCTATTTTGGGACCCCAGGCACAGGAGTCACAAGAACCCCCTTTGAAGGGAACCCCTTCTCTGGAGTCCTCCTCAGAAAATCCCACTGGGGAGCCACCCCAGAAGAAACGGTGCAAGAGGAAGCACCTTGATTCTCCGGAGGAATCTATCACCAAAGACACTGATTGTGATAAAGGGGAAGGGTCCCCATGGTCTCCCCCAGATGACATCTCATTCTGAGACATTCTCAAAATCATCAAGCAGTGGGGAGACTAGAAAACCTCTAACCCTAATTCAGAGGAATCGGTGTTCTTGCAGGTCTTCCATGCCCGGCCATCTACTTCCTGGGTGACCCCACCGGCAGAGGATCTTGTTAAATGCATTGTGCAGTGTGCCTGGAAGGCCTCGGACAACATAGAACCTGTCCCCTGAAGGCCAGACAAAATTTTATCTACACCTGAAGACCAACCCCACTGGTCCAAGCAGTTGATGGTTGATTCTATGGTCATGGCGGTGGCCACCAAGAGGGAACTGGCAGAAGATAGTTCCACTGTCCATCCTCCAAACAGGGAGTCCCAGACCATGGACAGACTAGGGAAGCGGACCTATGCTTCAGCGACCTTCGCCATTCTGTCGCTGAACTATTGCGTGCACTTTACTCGCCTCCAAAGAGACCTAATTTCTGAAATGTCTTCCTCTTTGGTGGGGGTACTGCCTGATGCGGTGCATGATACTGTTGCCTCGCAGCTAGCTACCCTTGAATCCATCTCAAACTCCTCAATGCATTTGATATCTAACACCACCGAGGGGGCAGCTCGAGCTGCCGCATCAGGCATTGTCATGAGACGTAATGCTTGGATGCGGTTGTATGACTTCGCAAACCCCTTTAAATCTTCCTTCGTCAATGCACCTGTTGATGAATCTGCACTTTTTGGAACCAAAGTATGAGACACACTTGCACGTAGTGAGAAAGACGGAAAGACCTTGTCTGCTGTGGGCATATGCTTTTCCAACCCCCAGAAGTCCTACTCCAGGAACCAGAAGGGAGGAAAAATGTGGTTCAAGAAATCCCAAGGATCTTTTCATGACACTCATGGTGAACAATCCCCCCCGGGGCAGAGGGGGAAATTCATATGGAAGACGCCCCTTTCGGGGTAGAGGGGGTCCGTGTAACTAGGCCACTATAGATTCTTTCTCTGGCAGACCCTACCAGTGCTCCTGAGCTGCAGCCTAATTGCTTTCCTCTGGAAGCAGTCGGGGATCATTTTTCTCTACACCTACCAGCCTGGCATCTTATTAATACCGATGTTTGGGTGCAGAGAATAATATCCAGAGGCTACTAAATACAATTTGATTTAATTCCCAGACCCATCAAACGAATCCCCGATGTACCACTCAATCAGAGGGAATTAGCAGCTTTAGAAATAGAAAAGCTGCTAAGAAAAAGAGTCATCCAACCAGTCCCACCAGACCAGACAGGATCCAGGTTTTACTCGAGGTTCTTTTTAGTGCCAAAAAAGACAGGGGACTGGAGACCAATCCTGCATCTCAGCCTATTGAAAAAAATTATCAAACCTCAAAAATTCCAGATGGTCATGGTACATTCCATTCTTCCCTTCCTAGGGAGGGACAACTGGATGTGTTCTATAGACCTCCAGGACATGTACTACCACATAAAGCTGGATCACTGCTCCCAGAGGTTTCTCCGCTTTTGGTTGGGAGCCAATCACTACCAGTTCAGGGCAGCTCCCCAAGTGTTCACCAAATGTATGGCAGTTGTGGTAGCTCATCTTCAACTACAAAGATTCCAGGTGTTTCCCTATCTAGACGATTGGCTCCTTACTGCTCCGACCAGGAATCTCCTAGTCCACAGCCTCTCTTACACTCAAGGTCTCGCTCTCCGCTTGGGGATTACAATCAACAAGGACAAATCTCAAATGTCCCCAACAAAAACACTGGAAGTTATTGGAGCAGTCTTCGATACAACATCCTGTCAAGCTTCTCTCCCCCCTCACAGGTTTTCGAAAATAAGACACCAAATCCAAGACCTTCTTCCTCAGACCTATGTACCAGCATGTCTTGTACTGCAACTCTTAAGCTCCATGGTGGCTACCATTATGTTAGTACCACTGGTGAGACTGCACATGAGAATCCTGTAGTGGCTCCGTTCTGCACAATGGTCATTTCTAACTCACCCACTCGACCACATGATACATCTTATAAACTGTTGCAAGGAAGAAATGCTATGGTGGACGAAGCCACAAATGAATCTTTGGTGTCTACTGTTCTGTCTTCTCCAGCCCACAGCCACAGTGACCATGGATGCTTTCCTGTTAGGGTGGGGGGGACATTTCCAGGGAAAGACAGTCAATGTGCACATAAATGTCCTGGAACTGAGGGCAGTTCTCTTAGTGTTGCAAGTGTTCCCGGGGACATTGCAATTCAGTCAGACAACATGAAATTTATCTGGTATATCAACAAGCACAGCAGAACCAGGTCTTACCCCCTGTGTTGGGAAGCCATGAGTATTTGGCACTGGGTAATAGCTTCCAACCGCTTTCTTATAGCAATGCACATTCCCAGGAGTTCCAACTTTATTGCAGGCAATTTGAGCAGGAATATCCTGATGCCTCACGAGTGGTCCCTCAACCCTGTAACAGCGGATCAGATCTTCCAATGCATGGGCAAGCCTTGCTGCAATCTGTCTGCTTCCCCCCTAAACTACAAATGCAGAATCTACTTTGCCTTGATTCCCCCTCAGGGGGAACCACCAAGGGATGCTCTAACACATGCTTGGCCCCTGAGTCTTCTGTATGCCTTTCTCCCAATTCCCCTCATTCCAAAATTTCTCCAGAAATCTCAGAGGTTGAAAAGCAAAGCAATCTTCATTTCCCCCTACTGGCCCCGTAAAGTCTGGTTCCCGTTTCTATGGCCTCATCTGATTCACAGCCCGTGGATCCTGGATCATTCCCAAGACCTGTTATCTCATCCTCAGGGACTGATTCATCCAAACCTCCACAGTCTTAAGCTCACAGCTTCATTCCTCCACTTCTAATGATTGCCAGGCTGCCTGACATCCCATCTCCTGTTCGTGAAATACTTCTGGCTTCACACAAACCTTCCACCAGGAAAGTTTATTCTAGTAAATGGACTAGGTTCTCTATTTGGGCCAAAGATCAGAACTTAGACCCTTTCTCTATGCCTATTCAAAAGATCCTACAATACCTGACTACTCTTTTACATGCATGAGCCTCAGCATCAACGATCACTATACATTTAGCAGCTATCGCCAATTTTCATAATGGACTTGATAATTCTTCGATTATGTCACACTGCCTATGCAAGACTTTTTGAAAGGAGTATTACATGTTAAACCTCCGGTCAAGCCTCCCTTAGAACCCTGGGACTTGACTTTGGTACTTCAATCTCTCACAGGTCATCCTTTTGGGCCCTTTGATTCATGTGATAATTTTTGTCATGGAAAACCTTACTTCTAGTAGCATTTACCTCAGTGAGAAGAGTATCTAAGCTGCAGGCCTTGAGTGTCAAGGATCTTTGCTTGATTCTCCACACGAGTAGGGTGCCCCTTCGTACTGACCCTTCTTTCTAGCCCAAGGTCATTTCTGGCTTTTCCATTAACCAATCTATTGACCTGCCGGTTTTCTTCCCTCAACATTCTAATAGATGGGAGCACCTTTTGCACACCCTTGATGTGCATCGGCAGCTTTGTTGTTATTTGGACAGGACTAAATCTTTCAGGAAAACAGATCAATTGTTTGTGGCCTTTGCAGGGCCCAGACTGGGTAAACCTGTTTCCAAAGTGACTTTATCCTCATGGCTTAGAAATGTCATTACCTTTATCTACCAACAGAATAAGCTGTCCTTACCTTCCAAAATAAAGGCTCATTCTACCAGATCTATGGCTACTTCTGTAGCATTTCATTCCAGAGCCTCTATGGATGATATCTGTGTAGCAGCCACTCGGGCAAGACCTCATACCTTTATCTCTCATTACAAATTGGATTTGGCCACCAGGGGATGAGCATCTTTTGGTTCTATGGTGCTCAGGAATATCCTTCTTTAGGGCCACCCAGGACTCAAGTAGCTGGAGACTCCATCCTAATAGTAATTAATGAACAAAGATTTACAACATCAGATAAAGAGGTTATGTCTTGCCATAAAGTTCCATCTGTGTTGTGGATCTTTGTTCATTCATTACTTCCTTCCCTCCTTCCCCCTGCCTGGACTCCTGGTGGGCTTTAGGAACTCCTGGTTAGGGTATTTGCTCAGACAGAGCCTCCTACTATTTTCTTCTATTTACTACGTCTATTATATAGGAGCGGGCAAACTCGATCTGGAGTAACTAGGAGAGGGGCATTATGGGTAGGTCTTAGCTGAGAGGTTTTGGCTGGCGTGAGCTTGGAAACAGCTGTATCGGTTCCGAGGACAGAACCGAGGTCCTAATAGTAATGAATGAACAAATCTACAACAGAGATGGAACGTTATGGTAAGACATAACTTCTTTTTTTTAATAAATATTCTTTTTGATTATTAAAGACCTAAACACAAAATCAAATTTTAATGTATTCTAGTTTTCTAGATCACTTTTCTCATGCTCACAACTGAAATGACATTAATTAAGAAAAGACTGTAAGTGTAGTGAAATGTTCATGATCAGCATTATAGAGGGATTTATTCTAACCTTCGGATTATTAAGGGAAGAAAATAGACTTTACTAAATTGAGTTTATTTTTAGATACTTTATTGTAATCTTTAATGACTTCTAATATACTTGGAATTGCTAAGTTAGAATTCTGAAAATGCAATAAGGTATCATCTGTGAAAAATAAAATATTGATAAAGCATTACCAAAATTTATGCCTTTCATTTCTGAATTAAAAAAAATGTGAACATCGATTCCAATAACAGAATAAAGAAATAGGATGACAAAGAGCACCTTTCCCTTATACAGTCAAAATTCATATTGATTCAGAAACCTGGCCATTTACAGAAATGTGTATGGAAGATGAATAATGCAGAATGTTAATTGCTTGAATGTGCTACATTGGAAAACCAAATTTTCTTAGCATAAAAAGAAAAAAGTACGTGAACTCTCTCAAAAGATTTTCTGACATTTGGAGGGTTAATTTTCCAGATTTAATTATCACATTATTGCTCAATGAACCCCTGGATGTAAAAGTATAGTACACACTCATGAGCGAGGTATGAGACTTTGGTAACAATATATATTTTGGCGTTATTAGCTTATACTACCTAAAATGTAGCAATGGCTCCATAACTAGTGACACTGATCAATAAAATTAAAGGAATAATGCAAGAAAGTCACAATATGCCAAGCTGTTAAGTAAGGGGTAAGATGAGGCAGGTAAACGTGTTAAAATACATGACATTCTGATACCCTAATTTGACCATATAGGAAATCATTTATTTGGGTTGTTTTACTCAAAGTACCTATTTAATTGTTCATATGTAGGGCACCTTATATGGTCCAGAACCATGTTTCATGTTTTTTTATTTTGATTTACTGTCTTTTTGGGAAAGCGTAGTGATTGAAATTCAACCACCTTAGTTTAATTTATATTGGATGGAACTCTCTGACTTGACATTTTTTATTGGGGTCACATGTTTAATATGAAGCAATGTCAGGTAGCAGTAAAAAACGTCTTGTGGTAATTCTGGGATCTACAAATACATTTGTATACATACTGCATAAAACAAAGTAGCAAGCTGTACACTACTGCTCAGATTCTAAAATAGTGAAGACATGTTAATAATCTCTCTATAGAGAGATATAGATATAGGCTTAGATATCTAAGGCTGTAACTCAAAAGGTTAAATATTCATTTGATTGAAATGTTTTTGTGGAGGTAAAAAAGAGAGAATGCAAAAAAGAGTGAATGCTCATTTGTGAATCATATATGGTTGAACTTAATTTTATATAGTGTTGATAAATAGGATTATGCAGGAAAATTAATTTTTGAATGAAAAAGTGGTGGTTGTGAAGTTGTGTAAGACTGTGTTGTAGCAGCTGATGTGTATGTGCAAGTGTTCATGGGCTAGGTAAGAGAATAAATTCAGTTTGGTGCATATTCTTGTATTGTGTATGTTCTGTTTTGAATATTTTTTATTTCATTTTGCATTGCATATATTTTCCATCATACTTGCATGCATGTAGAATTTAGAATCCATTTTGTCCACCTAAATTTGCCTTTACAATTATTGTTACTTTCTTTTATGTCTCTCACCTGAAAAAAAACATTTTCTATGTGTATTTACTCTTTACTTTATGTTCACAACCCATAGTGCAAGTTCCACAACTCCAAGAGATTTAATTACAAATAGGGGGAACCACACACTAAGTCCAGAGTGGCTATACCATGAAGAATGCCCCCTTCACTTATGTACAGTGATCTCAGAGTTTGTATATACAAGTAGTGAGTGGTGTGGGGGGTGCAGCCCCATCAGGGGTGCTAGGGGGCTTGACCCATGTAAAAAATGCAATGTATAACAGCAGATGTTTGCAGTAAGTTATTACTTGTGTAGAAATTCTTTTAATATTTCTGTAGTTTCATGACTTGCATTGTAGAATCTCAGGTATTATACTCTCCGCAAACCTGGTTATTTAACAATGGTCTTCTACTGACTCTTTCCAGATCAAAAGTTTTGCCATTTTGACCCCTCCCAGAAGACAGAATTTAGTTTTTTCTCTCACCTTTGTAAATGACATGCCTTTTTACTACAAGCAAAAGTTACTATCCAAGCCCTACTCTTCACCAAGAACTATCTTACAATGTTACTGTAACTGTCTTTGCAAGTAACAGGTGTTCTGTATAGGAACAAACAGGACCTTATCATGACAGTGAGGTTCTACAAGTTGTGATCCTACCTAATCTGTTGTTTGGCACTGTGGTCATGTTCAATATGTGCACAAGTCTCTTACTCTGCTTTTCAGGAACCTACAACAATACTGCAAGGTACACTGGGGATACTCCCACTACCTCTCCGTTACTCCATGTCACCTCATTTGGGCCTATACTCAGGTGTGCCTTGTAATATGCATACTGCATAGATACTGCAGTACTCTCATCAGAAATCTTCTTCAGTCGCACCTGCCAGTCAGGATGGCATGGTATCAGTCTCAGTTTAAAGTAATAGTGCCTAGGAATTACAGGGTCTGGGAACAATGATTTTAGCTCAGTAGTTTTGATAATATCGGACCTTTTGCTAGTACACATTAGTGATAGATACTTTTAAAATTAATCCTAAAGCTTTTCTGTGTATCACATGGAGAACTTCTCACATGTACATTGTGTGTTAACAATGTCACCCCACCCTTTCTATTCATGCATATACTTTGGCCCTATGAATATCAGTGCGTCTATATATGACCACTATAGGTTTAAGTGCTATGCAAGAGGTCTTTCTCACCAGTAAATGTTTTTAAGGTAGTAGAGATAGAGGTATGTACATTTTCAAGTTTATTGTTCATCTTTGTATTACATTTGTTATTATTAATATTGTTGTTTAATACATTGTTTACTGAAGGACTGAACATTTCTCCTTTAGTCTCTGTTGTATAGAAGTTATGCCCAGTCACAACAACCTGGTACTCAGCTTTAATAAAGCAAAATCAAAGGTCTCATGAAGTGTTAGCTACCCAAATGAAGCTAAGTCAACTTCAAGGAGACTTGAGGCCACCTCCTGGATGAACAAAAAAACAAAAGCCAAAGGGATTAGCTCAAGCGTGGTGCTAAGTTTTTGTTGAAAATGAACCCTCACTTCTTGCTCTACATGAAACAATTTTGATCTCTGTCAAAAAGGTTCTTAAACCAGTACAAGCTTTAACAAATTTTGGAAAATGCACTTTTAGTTAGTTTCCTTCTAAGGAAGTTTACTCAGATCAGTGCTTTTATCTTATAAACTTCATCAGATCCAAACAGTTTATATGTCTACTAGGCTTCTTGTTAGTCTCCTTATATACCTATTCCCCTTGTACATGATGCAAGGTCTCCCTATTGTATATAACCACAGTCTGCTAATCAAGACTTAATATCTAAGTACTTCATTTAAGTAATGGGTTTGTTTGTTTGTTTGCTTGTTTGTTTGTTTAAGTTTGTTAACCAGAGTAGAGTGCTGACCTTAGCTACACTAACCACATCTTTTACCCCATTTCTTTACACCTATTTCACCTGAACAATTTCTACTGATATCATATGTACACATCTTCCCTTGCAAATGAGCATAGTGACATTTAACCTTCTTCTGCTTGTATCTTCACACCGAAACTCCCATCAGCTTTATAATTCTTACTTTTAACTGATGCAGCAGCCCAATATCAATAGTATACCAGTGCAGTGGATGTAATAGTATACTAGTGCAGTGGATGTAATAGTATACCAGTGCAGTGGATGTAATAGTATACCAGTGCAGTAAATGTAATAGTATACTAGTGCAGTGGATGTAAAAGTATACCAGTGCAGTGGATGTAATAGTATATCAGTGCATTGGATGTAATAGTATACCAGTGCAGTGGATGTAATAGGATACTAGTGCAGTGGATGTAATAGTATACCAGTGCAGTGGATGTAATGGTATACCAGTGCAGCTTCACATTGGTCCTGCATCATTTATTTATCTGTACATTTTTCAATCACATGGTTAATATTATCAGAAGTAAACTGTTTATGCTATGCATGTCTTCATTATTTATCTCTGCAACTGCATTAATTTCACTTGCTTTACAGTAACCTATGTATTTTTCTTATTATCGATTCCTCATCACTGTAACCAGTTGTGTTTTATTCTATGTCCATTTACAGTTGTAGTCAAAAATAAACCTCATACCACTGCCCACCTAGTTATCAAATAATACAATTATGAAGCATTCATGAGAGTGAGCAAAATACATGTTACACACATCACAGGGAGTAGTTTTGTCAAAATGGCATGTCCTATGTGACCATCTAGAGCCCCCAGGATGGCTAAATATATAATCACCCACACACTTACACATAGTAGATATGCAAGGGCAATTGTTTAAAACAAATTCACTTACCTTCTATTAAAGCACTATTGTATTGTGGGACATGTGCTTATGCATGATGCCACATGCACAGCATATGGTTTGGGCACAGTTTTTGTTACTGGTAGTGAGGTTGGCACGGCTGCTGTCCTTGCTTTTGAGTTATGAAAACTGAATTACTTGAATGAATTTAATTATGTCATGATGTATATTGTACTGTGATTCCTTTGCGTGTTTGTCTATTTTTTTTATTTAGCCACATTTCAGTTTTCAAGCTTACAATTGGTCTGATAATTTTGGCAAATTCAAATAGGCAGGACGTTTTTCATATTGTTGCTTCTTCCTGTCAGTAATTAGTTTTTTATTCACACTGAAAGCTTAGGAACAAATACATAGATACCAAGAAGTCTGTATTTCATATACAACTGCATACATTAGTTTGGGCATTTAGTCCTTATATAATTTCATTGTAAGTGTCTTTGGTATAATGTTATGATAATAGACATTCCATCCAAAACTAGCTGTTTATCTTATACTTCCTGATTGCATAGATAGGCTTCAGCCCCCAGCAACCCTTAACAGGATAAAGTGAGAACAGACAGATTAAATATTTAATTAATTAACCAGACCTTCCTCCTATGTACATTTTAATCATGTTTGTGTCTTACACTTGAGTGATTTTTTTAGCACAGTCTTAACATAATGACCTTTAAATGTGATGTATTCTAAAAAGATAATTTTATTTTTCCTAACCTCACTAAGCACGTGAATTTAATCAATTCATGATACCTGTTATCTACCACTTGCATACAGAAAAAGGGTGCATTTGCATATTTATATAGTTAATAAAAGAAAAATATACAAGGATGTTTGTTACTAGGAAAAGATGCAAATATTTTGATAACTGGGACATGCATCATACAGAGGCAGTGAAGAAAAAGACAGAAAGATTTCCTATAGAGCAAGAAACTTCAGGGGAAATGTAGAATGCATATCAAAAGAAAATATGGGAATTCTAAAATACATGAAATGAGAAAAATTAAGGTGAAACAGGTTGAGATGCAAGAGACTTTTGACATGACGCTTATAAAAAAGCGTCAAGAGGGAGCGAAGGAAGATAAAAGATATCCAAAGAAAATGAAATAAAGCTGAATTGAGGTAAGAATTCAATTACCACACTGATTCACTTTGAGTCAAGCAAAGAAGCAGAATTAAAAATATGGTGAGTAAAAGCAATTTCACCTGCAGTCTCTAAGAGGCTTGGATTATTTTTTGCAATATGACTAATGCCATAATTATTGCAAAGACTGACAGACCTGACATTGCAGCACCCTAAAGCAGTTAACACTGACTAGGAAGTTTGAAAGTGGAGGGTCTAGAAGTAATTGCTTTTTATAGTGATATATCCAGCCATAGCACTCATATACTCTTACCTATTTATACGGAGAGCTACTATTCATACACTTACACACAATGGTACATCTGCAAATGGCTAAACACAATGACCACAGCAAAAAAAAAATATTATGCTTTTGTATATCTGTATAGTCTGTATGCACACCTCTGCATATTGATGTGCTCATTACTGACAAGCTTGCACTTATTTCAGAGGAACAGCAGGTACCGAGAACATTTGCTCTCCTAAACAAAATGAAATGAAACATATTGCCAAAGTTCCAAACCAGAAGAAGGTCAAGAACCTGAATTAATGAGTAACAGAAAAACATTCCAAGAGTTGTGCATTTGTGGATTTGGAATCTTGGAGATGCATTTAGCTAGATCCCATTTGGTGAATGGTAGCTCTCCCTCTCATTAGTGGGGGCCTGCTTTTTACTTGGAGATGCATTTAGCTAGATCCCATTTGGTGAATGGTAGCTCTCCCTCTCATTAGTGGGGGCCTGCTTTTTACTTGGAGATGCATTTAGCTAGATCCCATTTGGTGAATGGTAGCTCTCCCTCTCATTAGTGGGGGCCTGCTTTTTACTTGTTTAGCATGCAGACTGATAAAAATGAATCAGTATATCACTGCAAACCAAGGATATTGTAAAAACGGGTTACTAGTGGAAATATCTGGTTTAGTGCTACTTTCAATCCTTTGTATCTTATTCATAGGTGACGTTTTATGGAGATGTGAAGATAATATATGTTTCTTTTCAGATAATGCCACTTTCAGAAACAACAATTGTGGTCTATATTAAAAGCCACAAAAGCTGAAATCCGTGAATGCAATTACATTGACACATAAATGTCGATCTACTAAAACAGTGAACGGAAACTTTGAAAATCAGAACGCCGAATGTATTTCCGGAAGCAACGGCACCATACAGGTAAGTTAAACCTAACTAAACAAACCTAATGTAACACACTTTTCCAAATGTTTTTGTAGGGGGAAAGCCCCTCTGCACCCCCCTCACTCCCACTACTTAAATATACCAAATCCGAGACCGCACTACGGTGGGGAAAAGGATATATTTCCTCATCCCCATGATCACCCTGCTGGTCAAGAAATTTCGTTCGGCGTTCTGATTTTTGACGTTTCCATAGTTTGCTGTTTTAGTAGATCGACGTTTATGTGTTGATGTAATTGCATTTGTGGATTTCAGCTTTCGTGGTTCTAATATAGTCCCCAACAGTTGATATGCAAGATGTAAAGCAGACTGAAGGGTAACACAGTGGCTCAGTGGATAGCATTATAACCTGATTCAATTTTCATCTTTGATGCCTTCGCTGTGAAGTCTGCATGTCCCCCCTTTGTTTGTGAGGAGTTTGATTTTCTCCCAGCTCCCAAACTCATGCAGTAGGCTGATGGGTTGCTCTAACTTCTTCTTTGGTGTGAGTACAGTTAATGTATGATGTACTAGAAACGTTTGGAAATCTACTTCCATTCCCTACTTGCCTACTAATCTCTGTGGATAGAAATATCTTTCATGTGATCAGGACAGGATTCAGATGTTACTCCTTAATGTGGGTGCATGGAAAGTTATATAGGGAAGCTGGAATACTATTCAAAAGCATTACAGCCTAGGTTTGGCACAGAAAGGTGAAAGCAATATACAAAGGAGAAGGGGCCAATGAACAATTACACACCAGGGGTAATAGAAGAGCTACTGACAATGACAAAAATATAAAAGGGACCAAAGTGTTAAAGTTTCCAAATGGTCTAATTCTAGACAGCACAGTGTGATGAGAGTTGGGAGCAACAAGACAGAAGTATTAAAAAAGAAAAACACAGATTGCAGACAGCAGCAACTTGTTTGCTGGACAGATAATGTCATCATATGCTGAGCATAGTGTAGAAAACAATGTATGATGATGTAAGCAGGGTTAAAACATCCCTGAGAAAGTCAACCATTATGACATAGGGTCCACACCAGAACCCATGCAATGAGAAACAGAAACTACAGACTTTGTATTATGCATTCTATAGTGGAATATATGCATGGATGTGCAGGTGATAATACAAGCCTTCATTTTTGTCAATGAATTCAAAGAAGTCAAGCATGAAGAGGCATAGATGTTAATTTGCAGTGTACACCTGTGTTTTGTCATCGCCATAGTTTTGTGCACCTGCATTCCTGTGCAATTCTTAAATACAGGTATACTTAAAAGCATCTGTACAATTGTAAATATTCATTATATAACATGTCAAAGTGCCTGAATATCACTCCAACAGCCATATATAGTGGATCATTATGTAGGAATGCAACCATGGTGTTTTCAGTGACTAGCAAAGTGAATTCCATGTAAGCTTTGTATAAATTGTGAACACACAGACACAAACTATAAAAGCAAATATTAATTACAGGTGAACATGGGTAAACATGGCCTATAGCCATTAACTCAGCATTTTAAAATTTACTCTTTGCACATCTGAATGTTAAAATTCTTCACATACAAAACAATACCATGCTCACATATTAAGTAACTCGAACAGAATTTTATACTAAAGTAACGTCATTGAAGTTCCTGAAGTAATTGTCAAATGTCACCCATATATAGGTATTAAGACTATCTGAAATGTTCAACATAATGCTGTGGTATCAACATGCAAATTTATAAGGATGTCTATGAAAATACCCAGGAGACATTAGAGTAATACACCAGCATCCCCTGCAAAAACTCTTTTAACATCTAATTGTCCTTGTGTTGCATCATTTAATCATATAATAAATGTACCGTTAATCAATATCATATGTATAACCAATTAAGTGTACATGTACCAGTATGAGAATCATATGTGACTATTGCACAGATGCCATATTGCATTCCTTTTGTACTGCGTTTGTCATATATGATGATGTAACCTTATTTACACATCAGTGGCAATGATACCTTCTCCGAATTAATATTGTGCAGCCTGTCCTACTAAGTAAAGGTCTGGTTACATCAGTGGTAAATATAACCCATATGAGTTGTATATCACACACAACAAGATGCTTCTACAAAAGACCAACTTAAAAAGGCAATCCAGTAATGTATTTTAAAATATAATTATACTATAAAATGTATAAATAAAGGGGTTAAGCATATAAATCTTTTTAAAAGCACTGGCTATATTGCTAGCACTTTGTGGTGGGAGTCTCAGAAAGCTGCAACCACTGGGTCCAGCTAAAGAACTAGGTCATTGCAAAAAGCTGTCACACAGCTGACATATCTGGATATGATAGCAGTGCTTGCAAGCTTTCGTGACCCTCCATCCTGGCAATCACGTCATGTATCCTATGGCTGGAATCCTGGTATCTCCTAAGGTAAAGCATTATTGCAAAATGGACAAAGATCCTAAGGTGGAGCATTAGTGCAAAAGGGACCAAGGTCCATCCTATTGTCCAAGCTTCCATGGTCATCAGGATAGTGAGACAGGATAACATGTCGACCTATCTGGTGCTAACTCCACACAAAAAATGGGGAGGAGTGACATATAAAATGCAGCAGGCTGGTCCAATATGCTTTGGTCAGTATTTTCTAGTCTGCTATAAGAGCAATGTGACCTTCCAACCAGCTGACATTGTAATGACCCCTGAGTACCAAGCAAGGTGCAGGCATCCCTCACCTCCCATTCTGTTCCACATCTCAAATATGTTAAGTGATTCTTTCACTGTAGTCTCAAAGACTCCATGCCTACAGAAACAGCTGGATGGTCTGACAGCCTACCACACAGGTACCACAACCTTCTGGTCCTAGTATATGAGGACTTCCTTAAGTACCTCCTGCTCCTGTGCTTGCTTAATATCTTACTAGTAATTTGTAAGAATGAAGCAACAGCACCTACCTCGGAACTCACCATACGAGTATATTTCCAAAGCTAGCATAAATCAGATGGATATGCAAGACATTAAAAATAGGACCATATAAATAAATTAATAAAAATTTACCATGTATCATATATATGCAAATATCTGCCATCTACAATGAACACAGTGCACATATGAACCTGGTCAGGGCAATAGGTTTCTCCATATAGACAATATGGCTTGCAGAAATAAACAAGTACATCACATGGTCATGCCAGCACCATGGTATTTACTGAAGGCACCACACAACACAGTGGCTTTACACATGTATATATTATATAGTGTTATTTATCAGTTAATACAGGTTTATTAATATTATTTTATATTTTTTTTAGTTTATTTATTTGTTTAACAAGTAAGTCCTTTAGACTGTTGCTTCAGTACCTATGTGGGAGCACTGTCTGGCTGAGTGATTTGCTCAGAGTCACACTCTGTATTTCAGCACTAAAGCATTTCTGCAATGACCAGTGAGCTATTGGAAAACCTCAGTCAAGGGATCTTCTAGCGAACTGCCACAATTCCTTTTTATACTAGGATGCAACTGCTCTGGTGTCTGTCACCATTCTCCCATAAAGAAGTCATTTTCATCTCAACCTTCTCAGTTTTTATCCTGCTGGTGTTCACTACTATTCCCACTCTGCATTTTTCCAGCATAGTATCATCCACTTTAATTAGTATTTCTTTTATTCAACGTAGCTAGACTGGACCTAGAAGAATTTTTGTGCTATGACCTTGTTACATAAAATATAAAGTCAAAAATAAAAATACACTATATACAGAGAAGCGGGTTGCATCAATGTACAGAAAAATTATAATACTTAGTTCAATAGCCCAAATCTGAGCTGTTGCATTAATGCAAAAGTACTAACAGGACCACAAAGATAGCTTAATTGGCATTAGAAGAAAGCATATTCATGAACACCTCCTCAACGAAGAAAGCTACATTGTTCATTTACCTGAGCCGAGTTAGGTTATGTGTTCAGGCATCTACATACAGTACATCTAAATTAATAACTGACTATTGCTAATTCATGATCCCAATCCCAAATTATATTATTTCTTTGTTTTCAGTAATTTTTGTGGTTCATGTTTTCAGTGCTTCTAAACTACATGCATATTTTCATGATTTCACATTCTACAGTATAATGGCCTTGTCACATCATTTTTATTTTCAGTGTATAGTACCTCACTCAGCCATAAGAATATCACAGCCATCAACTAGATGCACAAGTGTTCTTAGTTCTATACTGCAAACTCTATACTTGTTGATACCTCCACTATCTTTGTAGATTATGTGAACTAACATATATGTTTTCCACTAACCTGAGCTGCCATCAGTGGTGAACAAAGAGTACCTCCTTGGGCCCTGCATGGTTATAAAATCATGGGTGCCCCCCACACACACTTTTCTGAAGGGGCGCCTTGCATAAATGCATATATTCATTTAGATTCATCTTCCTGATCTAAGACCACTTGAACCATTGCCATTCTAATCTACTAATATCTATACCCATCAACTACAACCACTTGACTGTGTGTTCCTCAAACATCAGACTAAGATATAAATGGCCACAGTAAAGTATTTCAACCTGCTTTACAGAAGTGAAAACTAATCCTGCAAAGCCAGACTAATGACTGTTTAACATGAATAAGACAACAGGGAAAGCCATTTCAATCCATAACTACCATATTCAGCAGTCAGTACAAGTATCGACTGTGTACAGTTCAGATATCTGATTGTGGTTAAAGTAATAATTTTGGACACAATCACGTAATTCATGTTTGTTTCATAGAAGCACATAATAGCCTGGGTATTAAGACTTATTTCACATAAATATACAAATAGTCCTTAAAAGTTAGACTGTTTAAACTGATCATTCAATTGACGTAAGCCAATCATCTGATTGTGGTAATAAAAATACCTCTCAACCTCTTAAAGAAAGAATAGGACAAATAAAAAAAATAATAAGGAATAAAGGCCGAGAATGAGGAAAAATTTCAAATAGTACTGTTACATACTTAAAACTGCTAGAATAAATGTTTTTGCATTAGTTTGCACTTTTTGGGGAATGTGAAGTCTGAAAACCACGTTTGTCAATATTTAGTGATTGCAGTCCTCAACAATTTATGAGAAATCCACAATTGTATGAAGAAGAGCTCATAATTAGGCAGTCAGGGATATTCTGCAAAATCAGGCAGGAACAGTTTCAATTTGATATCATACAAGCAGTACCCAAAACTTATTTCATACAAATGCATATTAGTCCTGTAAAGCCAAAAATATAAGCTTAGCAACCGTGAAGATAGTATGTTGCTTTTGTCCATATCTAGTCTCCTTCCCATTTAGTGACTACAGTCCTAAGTAGTTTGGCAGAAAAACACAAACTTAATGAGTCAGGGACCATCAATATGAGACACATCAGGAACATTCTACAAAACCAATAACATTTTCAACTTGATATCACACAAACTTCACACAGACAGCAAATATTTCATACAAATGCACAAAGGCCAGAATATAAATTTGGCTACCAAAAGTGTAAGTTGCAGACCAAAATTTAGGCAAAGACAGGGGCATTCTGGGAAATCACAGTTTCAAAGTTATTTTACACAACCACTGGTTAGACAGTAAACATTCCAGTTTATTTCACACAAATGTAAACTAGCCCTTAACGCCAGACTTTAAACTGAGCAAATGAAGTAGACAAGTTGCCTCCATCCACAACACAGCACAGTTACCCCACCCCCAGTGGTTGCCTCTGCCAGCATTTAAAAAAAGGAAGAGTTAATATTCCAATCTATTTGAAGCAAATCAACACTAGCCACTAGTGCGAGACTTTAAACTGAGTAAATGAAGAAGAGAAGTTGCTTTCACACACAGCACAACTACCACCCCAAAACAAACTGAGAATATTCCAATTGATTTGAAACAAATGCACAATAACCCAGCCATTAATGCCAGACTTTATAAAGTAAGGTGCTTTGGACAGCAAAACCTGCCAGACTGGGGTCTTCCAAAAATGCTTTTTTTTTTTTTCATCTATGTAAAGCTGCAGCCAGTTGTTTTCATCTGGTTGCAGCCCCATCCAGACTTTAGTCAAAGTAATGCAATGTAATCCTTTAGATCTGCTCCATAGGTAAGAGTAGGTGCCACTAGAAAGTATCAAAATAATACTTCAACAATTGGCTAAGCTTCTGGTGTCATTCAAAGGGGTTCCAGTATTTGTCTGCCTGGGAAGACATGATCGACAAACCACGATGCTTTGCCAGAGATGGTCTGCACCTGTCACCCCTGAGATTCAGATTACTGGCTAAAGCTCTTGCCACCCCTATAGTGCCTTTTTAGGCAAGGTTCAAAGGATAAAACCACCACCGTAACAGATACAAGCATGCAAAATCTGAAGGTAATTCAACTCAATGCTAGAAGTTTGAACCACAAAATGCACTCTCTCGTGGCACTCCTAAAAATGGAGAACATCGATATCTGTGCAGTAACTGAGACCTGGTTCAAGGTTCCAGAGAGCACCCCTGCAATACCAGGCTACAATTCTTACCACACTTTTCGGCCACAAAACCAAGACCGAAACACTAAAGGTGGAGGAGTGTCCATATTCACCAAGGATATTCACACCTCCAGGCTAGTTGCCCAACACAATGCATCTGAAATTCTCCAGGCGCAACTAACACTAGATAAGACTGCAATCCAAATTGTAGCTTGCTACAGATTCCCCACCATACCCCAAGATTCTCACTACACTTTTCTAAACATACTGGAAAATATTAAGATACAACCAAACACCCTAATACTGGGCCATGTCAGCTACCCTGCCATTAACTGGGAAAACTACTCGAGTACCAACTCCTTTTCCCAACGGTTCTTGGAATTCATAAA
The DNA here is from genome assembly GCF_019279795.1 of Protopterus annectens. Classification (NCBI taxonomy): domain Eukaryota; kingdom Metazoa; phylum Chordata; order Ceratodontiformes; family Protopteridae; genus Protopterus; species Protopterus annectens. The sequence goes on along the minus strand of NC_056732.1, from coordinate 1,244,103,629 downwards.
TTCCAGCGCCCTGGATCAACTAATCCTTTGCCCCATCAGGGGCTCCAATATCCTAGACCTGGTCATTACCAACATGGGAGATAGATGCTCCACACCAGTGGTCACCCCCTCATTGGTCAGGTCTGACCATAAGCAAATCACCCTTGACATCCACATCCCACCCCCACCCCCCAGTAAGGAAACCTCCTTAAAAAACTTCTCCAAAGCCAACTTCATGCTACTGAAGTCAGAAGTGACAAACTTCATGACACCCACGCAGATGGGATCTGGAAGTTCGATTGCAGAATCCTACACTAAGGCATTGTACGAGCACATCCACTCGTGCATGAATCGTGCCATCCCAAATAGAACCAAGATGCTCTTCTCCAAAAAAAGGAAGCCAATCTGGTGGTCCCCTGCTATAAACAAACTATACAACAGAAGGAAGAAACTGTTGCAGAAAAGAGGAAAATCCCAGGATGCAAAAAACTCCCTCACCAGCCTCAGTAAGAAGCTGAGATCCCTTATAAAATCCTCAAAAGCTAGTTACAAAAATAAAATTGCCAAAGATTCCAAAGACAACCACAAGGCATTCTATAGTTATGTCAATAATCTAAATGGCATTGCTCAGATCTGCTCTGAGCTACAACAGAATGGCATTAAATATAGTGATCCCAAGGATATTGCCAATATCCTGGCAGATCGATTTAGTGACAGCTTCACCCCCCTCTCACCCCCTAAACAGCCCATCTCGTTAACAAAAGATTGCCAGATTCCGGTAATCATGGCCACACAGGTAGAAACTACAGTCTCCAAAGCTAAGAATACAGCATCCATGAGACCAGATGACATCCCAGGCTGTGTACTGCATGAACTACAAAATGAACTGGCACCTCACCTAAGTGTCATGTTTAATCATAGCTTCACCTCAGGCTTCGTGCCCACTGAGTGGCACACAGCTACAGTTATCCCACTCCACAAGGGAGGCGCCACCTTGGATCCCTGAAACTACCGTCCCATCAGTCTGACAAGTCTGATCTGCAAGGGCATGGAACGCATTATCATGGAACTTATAAATAAAGACATTGGCAACCTTCAAACACTGGACTCCACCCAGTTTGGGTTTGTGAATGGCTGATCTTGTCTCCTGAATCTGATTGACTTCTTTGAATCAGTCTCCAGAGCTGTGGACAAGGTTAAGGCAGTCCACACAGCCTATCTGGACCTTGCCAAGGCCTTTGACACCATCCCCCACTCTGGAATCATAGATAAACTTACTAAGCTGGGCATAAATCCCTATGTCACTTGATGGGTTGCCAACTGGCTTACTGACAGAACCCAGACTGTAAAAGTAGCCGATTCCAAATCCAGCTCCAGACAAGTGACAAGTGGAGTACCTCACGGTTCAGTCCTGGGACCACTCTTGTTTGGCATCTACTTCTCTGAAGTACAGGCCAACACTAAAGGACTCTGGCTAACAAAGTTCACAGAAGACTGCAAACTGGGAGCCATTATTGAATCCCCAAATGATGTGGATATTCTACAAAAGGGCCTTACAGAAACAGATGCCTGGTGCCAGAGCCATGGGCTCAAGCTTAATGCCAAGAAATGTATAGTTATCCCCTTTGGGAAAAAAACATGTACCCATGAATTACCACATAGGTGGCAGGACACTAAACATCAAAAGTGTGATGAGAAACTTAGGGACACAGGTGGACAGTAGTCTCACCTTCGATAACCACATCGCCACAACAATCAGGAAATCCTTCTATGTGGCACACCTCATCACTAAGGGCTTTTCATCCAGAAGAAAGGAGGTCATTGTCCCACTGTACTCATCCCTCATTAGAACCATTATAGAGTATAATGCCCCGTTTGGTATGTACCTTACAAGACATCTGCAACAGCTGGAAAGGCCACAGAAATACCTCACTAAAAGAATCACAGGCTTAAAGCAGATGCCATATGCTGACCATCTAAAAAAACTCCAGCTATACTCTGTGGCATATCGTCTACTCAGAGGCGACCTCTGCTTAACATACAAGGCCATGTCAAACCCTGAGCTGTTGGACATGCTCCACTTAAAGAAATCCCAATCCCCCAGAGCCACACACTCCAGGGATCTAAACCTTGTCATCACAATGAACAAAGCATGCTGGAGGGATAAGTTCCTGACCCAGAGACTCCCCGTACTCTGGAATAGACTGCCCATACATGTCAAGCAGAGCGCCTCATTGGCCCTCTTCAAAAGGAACCTTGATGATTGGATGGGAGATAGGAAATTCACCCCGGGGATCATGTCAGTCGTCCTGCTAGACAGGGGTCCAGAGAAGGAAATATTGTGGGAAGAAATATCCAGGGAATTGTTATGGCTAGGCTTGCATAGGCCCTAGGGCCAATAGCCTGGTACCAACCTATGAACCTGTGAACCTATAAAGTGCTGCATGGCAACAAAAATAAAGGTCTTGCGCATTTTACCCACACTTCTTGCATTGATACTTTTTGAAACTCAAAAGTCTTCTATCTGAATCATTTCTGTAAAAGGTCTGATAATTGCAAAAAAAAAACAAGTTCTGTGCAGGTACAGTCACCAGGTGCTCAGTCTTCTTATAAAATCCAACAGCCAACAATACAAGACAGCACTCCTTCTTCCTGGAAATAATTTATTGATGCTCACAACTCACATACCGGTTTTGGCTGCATAAGCCTTCATCAGTGTAAATAACCATTGTTATCTCAAATCATTAAATACTTTCTACTTACACTCCATTGGTCAATCACAAACAATCATTTAACCATGGTGGAAACAAGCCCTTAACCTGATAATCCACCTTTTTTATTTTTCATTCAGTAGTTTATGCCATCCAACTTTGTTATTTCTTTTATACCCAATTTTATCAATAACTGTAAAATAAAATGTAGTAGTTCTATGGTGCAGTGTGTGTTTATATAAAGCATCAGTAGTTTTTTTGCATCTGATATCACTCATATGTTCTGATATCCTAAACCTCAGGGGTCGAGAAGTCTGACCTATATAAAATGCCGAACAGTCGCATGTAGCTAGGTATATCACCCAGTCTGTGTTGCAATTGCCAAATATTCGAATGTCAAAAATGTTTGAAGTATTAGCAGATGAAAAATGCTCAGTTCTGCTAGCATATTTACAGCTGTTACAGTGTTCACAAGGCTGGCATCCTTTAATTAGATGCCCTCCAAGGGACAATTGACCTATAGTTAGACCTACCTCAATGTTCTTTTTATAATGATTAAACCAGCCCCCTAAAGTCTTTCCATGCCTAAATGTAAATGAACACTCAGCTGGTAAAGTATTTCTTAGATTTTCATCTGGAAGTAATATATGCCAATATTTCCTTACAAGCTCCATAAAAGATTTGGTATTATTTCCAAAATTCGTAACTAGCCTAAGAGATCCCTCTGCCACCTTTTTAGACTTATATTTTAAAAGCTGCTTTCTATCTATGTCTTAGATGGAGCATAATGTTTTACAGACATCTGTACTGTTATACTCCCATTCCACAAATCTCCAAACTAGACTTCAGCCTCTTGAACATATTCTGACTCTAAAGAACAGATCCTTTTGATCCTAAGGAGCTGTGTCTTCGGAATATTCTTAACCATCTGTCGAGGATGACAACTGTTGGCCTGCAAAAGAGTATTTACCTCCAGAAATTTCCTGAATACTCAACTATAGAGTGTTCCATCTAATTCCACCCGTATCTCTACATCTAAGAAGGTAATTCTTCTCAAGTCATGATGCTCAGTAAATTGTATACCCCATTTATTCTCATTTAGGTATTGCACAAATTCTGATAAGTAACTGGCATCTGACCTCCAGACCAACCAGCAGTCATCCAAATACCTCCTCCAGATGTCCATTGATTCCAAATATATATTGTGTAAATTATCATAAATCAATTGCTCCTCCAAATACTCCACAAAGAGGTCAGCATAAATAGGTGCAAAGGATGCTCCCATAACGGTACCATTAAGCTGTAAATAGCATTTCTCCTTGAAATAAAATACATTTTTCATTAGTACATATTTTGATAAACATAACAGAAAAGTATTGAACCCTGCACAGTGTATAGATACCATATTTAGCCAGTACTATATGGCCATTAATCCTGCCCAATGTGACATACTAGTGTACAATGCTTTCACATCCAACATGCAAAGAAACCAACCTGAATCCAACTGCATATCATCTAAAATGATGAATTCTAGATCTGGCATATCTCAATAATGGTTTTAAGTAATATGACAAAAAAAATCTGATAATGGCTCTGTCAGAGAACCATTCCCGCTACAATTGGTCTGTATGGCGGGCTCCTAGCATTTTTATGGATCTTGGGCAGCATATAAAAATGCTGCCTAATAGGATCTGGCACTATCAGTTGATACAAGACATCTTTTGTGATAATCCCTTCCTCATAGGCGTCTCTCAAATAATTATCAATCTCAACCTTAAACTTAGGGGTGGGGTCTAAATACATCTTTTGATAAAATCGTTGGTCAGAAAATTGGGAATTAGCTTCAGCAAAAGACTCCATTAACAAATAATAAACAAACAACAAGCTAACAAAAAGCAAACAAATAAGTAGTAAATAAAATGATATACTTCATGATCAAGAATAATTTTAACAAGTATTGTTGCTAAGAGAATGAATGGAAATTTGAATGTTTAGCATACAGTTCTGATTTGTCAGGGGGAACTGGACATGTTTAGTTAGTGGCTCGAGTGATTGATGGCTCTGATAGGGAGGATAGGAATGCCTATCCTGGTTGGAGGAAGTCTACTAATGGTGATTGGTCATTCACTGAGTCATGGCGGTGGCTGTGGCTAGTAATAATCACAGGGCTATGATGTGCAGGATGGCCCAGGGTAGACATATTCACATAGGCTAAGCTTCAATATATGCCTAGCTTACAACTGTAACATCAGCACATGGGGGCAGTGTAGTGTGATGGCTCATCATATAGCCTTATCCCCACTGTTGGCACCTAGTGATTTCTACTCCTTAGAAACTATACATGGGTATAGAGGATCCCAATTTGCATGGTCTCTTCTCAGAGATCCTACAAATGTAGTTGATACCAAGAGAACACCCACCAAGATTCATGGATTAGGGAGGGGGTATGATAAAGAAGCTGGGACTTGAGGTTAGATAGAATAGGAGTAATGAATGGTTTATAGAGAGTTTTATGGGCAATGGTTAGTTGATAGAATTTAATCACGTTTTGTAGTTCAAGCCATCCTATCTGCTTTATATTTATGCAGTGGTGGGTTCTGTAAGGGTTTCCTGTTGCAAATCTAGTGATGTTATTGTAGGAGGTTTCCAGTTTGCTGAGGTTATTTTTAGAAAGGTTAGTAAAAATAGGTGAGGCATAGAGGAGAGTCGAGATTAGATGAGTGTGAGCTAAGGTTGTTCTAGCTGTGGAGGAAAGGTAAGGTTTAATCCTATAGAGGGAGTCAAGTTTTTTGTTGACAGTTTTTATTGTATTGTTGATATGGGTGTCAAAGTTCAGATTGTTATCAATGGTGATACCCAATAGTTTGGTGGTTGGCTCGGGTGATATAATGGTACCATTAGTGGATGCAACTGAGAAATCAAGTGGAGAGGACTTGTAAGTCGGATTAAAGAGGAGGAGTTTCGTTTTTTGGGGGTTCAAAAGAAGGCAACGCTGTGTAAACCATTGTTCAACTGTGTTAAATGCCTTCTGGGTAAGAGAGAGGAGTTCATACGTGGAATTGGCTGAGCATATGAGTGTGGAGTCATCAGCATATTGTATGCATGTGGCTTGGGGGATGGCTAGATGAAGGTTGTTAATAAATATTGAGAAGAGGAGAGGTCCTAGTATGGACCCTTGAGGGACACCTAGGGTAACTGGTTGGAGGGTAGAAAGAGTCTTATGCCAAATTACTGCCTGTTGCCTTTTGTCTAGATAGGATTGGAACCATTTTATAGAAGGTGTATCTAAAGATAGGGATTTGAGTATGTTGATGAGACTCTGATGACTGACCATGTCAAATGTTTTGGACAGGTCAATGAATAGTGCTGAAGAAAGGTTATTAAGGTTATGGTTTTTGTTTATTCAATCTGTAAAGGAAAGGAGGGTGGTGGTGGTGCTATGTGAGGGTCTGAAACCATGTTGACAGCTGGAAAGTAAATTATTTTGAGTTAAGTGGTCAAGTAATTGCCTATGGATACATTTCTCCATGATCTTTGCCAAGGGAGAAAGAAGGGCAATAGAGCAGTAGTTGGAGAGCTCATTGGAGTGCCCGCCTTTATGGAGGGGGATAATATGAGAGACTTTCCATAAGCTAGTTGTGTGACCTTCAGTAATAGTCCTATTGATCAGAATGGAAATAGGATAAGCTATAGCTTTGACTGATAGCCATAGGAAATCAGCAGGTAGTTGATCTGCTGAGGGAGAGCATGGTTTTAGTTTTTGTATGAGGGTTAGAATATATGTAGTTGGTACAGGTTGCAAGTGAAAAGGAGGGGGTGAGGTAGAGTTATAAGAAGGTAGAGTGAAGCTATTAGGTGATAACTGACAAGCTAGTGTTTGGATAGTATTAGTAAAGAAGGTATTAACTGTATTGGCTGTATTCAGAGGATTAGTATGGTCAGTATTTTGAGGGTTAGGTGTGGTGGAATGACCTGGGTGGAGTAATTGATTAATGCTAGTCCAGAATTTTTGAGGGTTGTTTTGATTAGTTTGTTGGAATTGTTGGTAGTAATTTCTTTTATCAGAGAGTATAGCTTTCTTAGTGTCATTTTTTAACTGCCTAAAGGTTTGTTGGTCAACAGGGTTTTTAGTCATTCTCCATTTGGCCCAATGTTTATTTCTAAGGTGCATTTTCAGTTTGGTTACTTTTGAAAGCCATGGGGCAGACTTTGTTTTAACTCTAATTAATCTGGTTGGAGCATGTTGGTTGAGAATGGCAAAGAAGTTAGAGTTAAAGTAATTGATGGCTTCTTCTAAATGGAGGTGTTTTAATGGAGACCAATTACAAGCTTTTAGTTCTTGTTCAAATAGCTCAGGGTTAAAGTTCTTTTTAGATCTGATATTTTTGACAGATGTTAGATTGGGAGTATGGGTTTTGTGCCTGATATTATAGGTAAGTAAATGGTCACTTATATCATTAGGGAGGGTTCCTGAATCATAATTATGAGGGTGATGGTTTATGAGAATCCAGTCTAATATTCTTCCTTTCTGGTTAGCTTTATTGATCCTGGTGGGGGATGTAATCGTTTGAGAAAAAAACATATAGGTTAATGTGGGTTGTAGGGAGGCTGCTACAATAGCAGTTCCAGTCAATGTTTATATCTCCTAGGATTATGGTTTCTTGAGGCAAGTGTTGGGATAGCCAGCAAAGAGTATTTTCCATGGTGGGAATGTTATTACCAGGAGGAAGATACATGCAGATGATATAGATGGATTTGGCATTGTTAATATTAAGTTTGGAGATGAGGATTTCAGCATTGGAATCGAGAGGTATTTTACAGTTGTGAGTGGTTAATTGTAAGCCTGATTTAAATAGAATAGCTACCCCTCCTCCTTTCTTGGCTATTTGGTCGAGTCTTAGAATGTTATATCCAGGTGGAAGGATTTCATTGTCTTTGGTAGCAGGTTTTAACCATGTTTCTGTTAAGCAGAGGATATCAAAGGAATATACTTCTACTAGAGCTTGGAGTTGAGGTATTTTGTTGTTTATGCTATGTATATTGAGATGGGTTACTTGTAGGGAGTTAGATGTTTTAGTAAGAGAATTATTAGAGTAGGGATTTTGGCTATGGAGAGTACTAGGAGTTCTTGTTGGGCCTGGGTTAGGGTGGATATCTCCATCTTTTATTGAGAGTATTAATCCTATATAGCTTGGGTTAGGGAATTTGTTGTATAGAAGTGGATTTTTCCTGAGATTAAGTGTGTTATATGTAATATGTAGTATTCCATGATACTTTGCAAGTAGGTAGCTGGGTGAAGATGTTATATTAGCATGGTTCAAGAAGAGTGGAAGGGATAGAGCATTGGTTTTCTTGTTAGGATAGTGATGGTCTAGATGTAGTGGGTATTCATATGAAGTGAGTAAGTAGGCAATGGTTAGAGGAAGAAGTAGTAGCAGTGTGAATAAAAGTAGGATAAAATATGGTGTGGGATGTTTATGCATTGTGCAGGTTTGCTATTGGATATATATAGTTACAATTTAGAAGTATAGAGGGTGAGGATGGAGAAGTGAGAAGGTTGTGGTAAGATAGAGGGAAGTGTTAAGAGAAGGTAGATATAAGAGAATATGAAAAGGTGGTAGAGTGTTCTGCGTGTAATAGGAAAAGGAAGAGGTGTGGCCAGTAGATTCTAGAAGTCAATGGAAGAAGAAGAAGTGTGGTTAAGTATAAGAGTAGGACCCCTGGGGGTGTGTGGGATTTGGGGGTAGGTAGAGGAGCGGAGTGAGCCCGCAGGGCAAACGGAGTGGGTTGAGACAGCTACAGATGCAGTTATAAAAAAACAATCAGCAAAACTGCCTCCAGAAGGTAAGTTTAAAAGACAAGTGTGGGAAAAGGGTAGTTAGATTTAAGCCTAGAAGAGGTGGGTGTAGACAGTAAAAGTAGAGGGTGAAGTAAGAAGGACTAATAGTAGTTAAGGAGCAGCAGGAGAAAAATAATGCAAGTATCAGGGCATAAGAGACAAGAAAGATAGAATGTATAGGTACAGAAGAAGCACAAGATGAGCAGGTAACGATGAGAAACAGTAATTATCACATAACAACATACATTACACTAGTCAATCAGAGACACACACATTTATAGCAAGTAACATTTTCTAAAACACAAACCTTATAGAAAACAGGCTAATCATTCCAGTATCAGTAGATATCAAGTAAGTCTTTCCAAACCAGATGCTATGCAACACATACACAGTTCCACTAAGTAAGCCATTAGTATAGGTCAAAAAATGCCTTATATGTTCTTCAGAGATTCATGTAAAAGCATGCACACTCAGGGAAAGATCCGGTTGCATGGAGATTTTTAAAAATAGTTTAAATCAGTTTCTGTAGTACACCAAAGCCTAATGTTGGCTTTTACCTGCTCAAGTGGCAGCACTAGTAACTGATCGGACCCACAGAATGAGCAGCCAAAACTGAACAGTTTAGTGTAGGATATACAATATTAGACTAATGTACTACATAAGTAAGTATACCTAATACACTAAATAAACTATTTATTGTAGCTCAAACCACCTTACACAGGCTTTGAAGGTCCATATGTAGGAAGGGACACTCAGAGAAAGGTCCGCTTTGGCAGAAGTTAAGGGAAAAAGTTTAATCAGGTGTTGTAGTACACCAAAACCTAATGTCGGCTTTCAGCTGCTCGAGAAGCGCTACAATCAATTCAGACCCAACTATGCAAGCAATCACAGCTGAGCAGGACAAGTAGTAATTGCACACTTACAAGAACTCCACGTGGAAGATGAAGTTCGGGGAGCCGAATCAGGGAGAACAATCAAACACTTCCAAACAGCGTTCTTAGTTCTAGATAAATAAGCAAAGGAAGATTGCTACTAATCTACCAATCTCAGCTTTTGATAGCACTTGCAAAGCCTACACAAGCAGTCTCGTAGGGCTAAATCAGAAGGCGCAAAAAGGCGCCAACAGTGTAAATTCACAAGCACTCCACAATCTAATTATAACAAGTTAAAGATACACACTTTCAAAAAACCTTCACAGCAGCTAGTACAAAATGGTTATTTGGCACAAAACGTTACAAGCATTTGGCATGAACAGCGGCAACAATTTTATTATTTACATACCACATGGGTTAGAAGCTGGGAGCAAAGCAGACAGCAGCCAGGGCTTATCCTAATTCCTAAAGATGGCGCCCCCCTAGGCCCAGGATATTTATGAGAGTTCCAGGATAAAGGTGGAGAGGGGAGGGCAGTAGGTGGAAAGAGTAGGTGTAGGTGGGAGGGGCAAGAGAGAGACAACTACTGAGAGGGGGAGAGAGACAACTTCAGGGATGAGCATGGGATACTTTGCAGTACAAGGTAGAGGTGCAATTAGAGGGATAGAAATGGTATGGACAGAGAGAAAAGTTGACAGGAAGAGTAAGAGTCAATGGAGAGGTAAAGCTAAAAGCTAAGGATTAGTACAGGAGACAGCTACAGATGCAGTTATAAAATACAATCAGCAAAACTGCCTCCAGAAGGTAAGTTTAAAAGACAGGTGTGGGAAAAGGGTAGTTAGAATTAAGCCTAGAAGAGGTGGGTGTAGACAGTAGAAGTAGAGGGTGAAGTAAGAAGGACTAATAGTAGTTAAGGAGCAGCAGGAGAAAAATAATGTAAGCATCAGGGCATAAGAGACAAGAAAGATACAATAGCTGGGGTAAGGGATCCCCCTAGTGGACAGCTCTGATAATTACAAGGTTGATAAGAGAGGGAGTTAAAGTACGAGCAAGGAAATATGTTGCTGGACAAAGGGAGTTTTAAAAAGGGGATAGGAAAAGAGTGTGTGAGGTACAGCGGGAGGGGGGGGGTAGAGGCTGCTGGCTGTCCTAGCTCAGGAGTTTCTCTAACCATGTAGTATAGGTACAGTAGAAGAAAGTCTTTCTGGCAGGAATTATTCCACAAACATACTTTGGTGGTGTCCTTTGGAGAGGGATTGTAGGGTGGAATCATTCAGTGAGTTTAGCTTCCGATAAGTAGGAGAGGTCCTTTATGCTCCTAAAGACTAGTGCAGGTAGCACAAGATGAGCAGGTAATTTGGTGGTGTCCTTTGGGGAGGGATTGTAGGGTGGAATTATTCAGTGAGTTGAGCGTCCGATAAGTAGGAGAGGGTCCTTTATGCTCCTAAAGACTAGTGCAGGTAGTACAAGGTGAGCAGGTAATTTGGTGGTGTCCTTTGGAGATGGATTGTAGGGTGGAATTATTCAGTGAGTTGAGCTTCCGATACGTAGGAGATACTATATCCATGATGGTTGTTGTTGTTTGTCTTTTCAGCTTTTCCCGGTTAGGGGTCACTACAGTGGAACTCCGGTCCGCTAATGATTGGCAGTCGATTTTTATGGTGCCAAGTTGCCAGCCCGACGCCCAACCTTCAATGAAGGTACGCCCATTCATCCATGTCTTTCAGAAGTCACTCGACCATGGGGAGGACTTGCAGACTCCACACAAAAGGCACTCCAGCTGAGAATCGAACAGGAGAACCTCTTGCTGTGAGGCAACAACGCTACCGCTGTACCACCGTGGCTATGATGGTATTATACATAAACTCAGGGATCTAAAGGTAAATTAAGCTTTAATAACATGCATCTGAAACAAACTACATAGTCATATACAAAAAGTAAAACAATAAGCAATCTTACCTTCACCATCCTTGTCAACACTGGAACCCTCCATGGCTGTCTTCTGGGATCTCTCTTTTTAGGTGTTTTTTTCTTCTTGCATGCCAAAACTGACTTTGGTGTCTGGCTTCCAGGCATACATACAGCTTGGGAGCATTATGGACTTTAACCCTGCTGATGCCACCACCTTTAAAATGGTGCATAACTTTACACACCAGTAATACCATAGACATGACACTGCCTTCAATGATAATAAATGCACAACTGTAGCATTTGGCAAACCCACCTGTCAACATTATAAATTATTAATAACTTACAACTAAAAGATGACAAAATAGTTAAGGATCTTGGAATCCTTTTAGACAATGACCTTTCATTCAATGCCAATCCAGCAAGTGTAATCAGTAAAGCTTAAAGAATTTCCACTTGTCATCTGTTTGATCATATGCAGCTCCTATCTGAACAATTATAGAAAACCACACATTGTATTGTAACCTGTTATTTGTATTACACTAATTTATCTTTAATTTCTCTAAACTGACTATAATTTCTCTAAATATTAAATTATTGTCACATAAGTTGTATCTATTCTTAACCAGTGATTTTATATTGTGTCTAATTTGGTATAATTGTTTAAACCTTGGATGAGTTTATATTATTTTTGAAGATTGTAACATTATTGTTCTTAAAATGTTTTTGTAATACTTTGGAGCTTTTCTTCCCGGGCCTCAGTTGAAAATAAGTACCTACCAGTCGGACTTTCTTGGTAACCTTCTTCTTTTTCTTTTGGCTGCTCCCATTAGGGGTCACCACAGAGGATCATCTGTTTCCATTTCTTCCTGTCCTCTGCATCTTGCTCTGTTACACCAACCACCTGCATATCCTCTCTTACCACATCCATAAACCTTATGTTTGGCCTCCCTTTTTCCTCTTACCTGGCAGCTTCATCCTTAGCATCCTTTTCCCAATATACCCAGCATCCCTCCTAAGCACATATCCAAACCAATGCAATCTCGCCTCTTTGGCTTTGTCTCCAAACTGTCCAACCTGGGCTGACCCTCTAATATACTTATTCCTAATCCTGTCTACCCTCGTCACACCCAGTGCAAATCTTAACATCTTTAACTCTGCCACATCCAGCTCTGACTCCTGCCTTTTTGTCAATGACACTGTCTCCAACCCATATAACATAGCTGGTCTCACTACCCTCTTGTAGACCTTCCCTTTCACTCTTACTGGTACTCATCTGTCAGAAATCACTCCTGACATTGTTCTCCACCAACTCCACCCTGCCTGTACACTTCTTCACCTCTCTTCTACACTCTCTATTACTCTGAACTGTTGATCCCAAATACTTAAACACATCCATCTTCACCACCTCTACTCCCTGCATCCTCACCATTCCTCTATCATCCCTCTCATTCACACACACATATATTCTGTCTTAGTCCTGCTGACCTTCATTCCTCTTCTCTCTAGAGCATATCTCCACCTCTCCAGGGTCTCCTCCACCTGTACCCTACTCTCACTACATATCACAATGACATCTACAAACATCATAGTCCACGGGGACTCCTGTCTGATCTTGTCTGACAACCTGTCTATCACCACTGCAAATAAGAAAGGGCTCAGAGCTGAGCCTTGATGTAATCCCACCTCCACCTTAAATGCATCTATCACTTACACTGCAGATCTCACCGCTGTCACACTACCCTTGTACATATCCTGTACCACTCTTACATACTTCTCTGCCACTCTCGACTTCCTCATATTATACCACAACTCTTCTCTAGGTACCCTGTCATATGCTTTGTGCTGGTCCCAAGCCTGGATAAATAGGGAGGGTTACTTCAGGAAGGGCATCCAGTATAAAACATTTGCCAAATGAGATATGCAGACTTTCATGGTAAGCAAATGTCAATAAATATATAAATAAATAAAGTAAATACATTTATTCACTTATCAACTGTTCAAACTAGAGAAGGTACACAAATTCCTCACAAACAGCATTTAGTGGTGTCAAATCATTAAATAAAACAGAAAAATTCTCAAACAGCTAAAGTAAACACAACACATACAAAGACTTCTTGCTTTACATTACTTTTACAGAGTTTAGAAAGCTGAATTTAGCAAATGAGGAAAAATTAAAAAAAATGGATGCAATTGTGTGTGTGTGTGTGTGTGTGTGTGTGTGTGTGTGTGTGTGTGTGTGTGTGTGTGTGTGTGTGATAGAGACTGAAAGAATAAGCAAGTGAGAGACAGAGTACCCATATCTGCAAACATATTTACTCAAGAATTCTGAATGAAATGAACAACAATGGGGAACAAAGACCCAAAAAAATGGAAAAAACATTTAAATGTTACCCCTAATTCATTTAAAAAAGTTAAATAGATAGAGATATTTTCCATCGGCATACATTTTCTGGGCAATAAGAAGTATGAAACTGCAATTTCTGGCTTCATTGACTGACTTTAATCTTCAGAGATTTACCAGGAAATCAAACATTTTTGAAAAGCAGAGAAAAATATGTGGCCAACTCAGGGCCATTTTTCAAAATCAGGTACAGATGAAAGCCATGAGTGGAGTGCAAACGTGTTTGTATGTGTGTGCGCTCGTGTGTGTGTGTGTGTGTGTGTGTGTGTGTGTGTGTGTGTGTGTGTGTGTGTGTGTGTGTGTGTGTGTGTGTGTGTGTGTGTGTGTGTCTGTGTGTGTGTGTGTGTGTGTGTGTGTGTGCATGTGTGCATGTGTGTGTGTGCGTGTGTGTGTGTGTGTGTGTGTGTGTGTGTGTGTGTGTGTGTGTGTGAGTGCATGCACATTTGTGTGTCTGTCTGAGCATGTGTGCCTGTGTCAATAAGGCTGTCTGTGCCTCAGTGTGTGTGTGTGTATGTGTGTGTGTGTGTGTGTGTGTGTGTGTGTGTGTGTGTGTGTGCGCGCGCGTGCGGGCACGAGCATGTATGTTTAAGGCAGTCTGTGTTTCTGTGTGTATGTTTGTGTATAGATATTAAATACAAACATAAGTTATGTTTTGGATGTAAAATGCTTTCTCCAGCAACAATTACATTTGTTATATCAACTTTTAAACATTGGACAATGGCACTATTTTACCTCACAAGTATAAAAAACATATAAACTAATTAAAAAAAAAACAAACAAAAAAAAAAAACAAATGCACAGTTTAACAGATAGTCCATTATCTACATGCAATGATGGCCTTCAGGCCGAGTATCACACAGAATTAATGGACCTTCCAGTTTATTTCCCTCTAATGCCAACCGTATCAGGCATTTATTGCTCATTTAAATATTAATTCCTGAATTTAAGCCACCGCTGACCATCTGCAACCTATCAGATGTAATTAAAGTGGTCATTACACAAAGCCACATAAAAGAATCTAGACTTTAACCTCACCAACATGATAGAAATAATGCATACCGTGTGTATACCAAACCGTTCATAATGAGGAAGTCCTCAGGCTGTCTTCCTGTCACTAATAAATTATGCCTCATTCAGGTCTTTGATAGACAAACACCAAGTGCCACTTCCCAGCAAAGTGACCTAAGGTCCGGTCACAAAGTGGCCCAAATGATGACCAACAACACCTTTTAAGTGTATTATTCTTCCTGCAGGACACACATCTTTTAACAAAAATGAGAAGATCCAAGAGAGATTCGTCTCTTTCAAGGAGTTAAAAACTAAAGGCTGTGTGACGCTGCGACTGGCACTTTTTAAAAACATATTAACAATCTACGAGCCTTGCTGACAAGATAAATTATATTTCAGTCAGAAACAAACATAGAAAGCTAGTAAGGTCAGCAGAAACAGAATCCCTTCAGAGAAAACAAATCAACTCCAGAGTAAGATGTCTTTGGTATTGACTGCATGAGAATAAATTAACATTTAAGTGTAAGAGATATACTTGCTTGACCTTAGGGAAGTTACAAAAACTGTAAGATGTTCCTGAAATCCAATAAACATGTCTTAACTTTCCCCATAGTGGCATAAGTATCTGAGATTGCAGCTTGACCTGACACTCACGGTCTTGCAATTAGAAAGGGCTGGCAGTTAGTGTAGAGGAGAAAGGCTAGGAGTAGTTAATTAGCTTCATTTGCCTTCTGTATGACTCTGAGCAAGTCACTTACCTAGATAATTCCACCAAGTTGAGTCTGAAAAAGGTCTATGTAGATTAATGTCCTACTCAAGGTAACAAATGCAAATAAATAAGTGTTGACATATGCATTGACATTCCTTAACAACTGATATTTTACTCTAAATTATCAAATCTCCTTACCTTTTTTTTAATCTGTTTATTGCATTTGGCATAAAACACCAATGTTATTAAAATATTTTAAAATAATTGTTACAGTTCAAATTCAATGTAAAATATAGCAGTTAACAGAGATGCTGTTGATGCTGAATCCTACTTTTTCTCTTGACATCTATATACTGGATAATCAACACTAACTTATATATAAACATCTGCTCTAACAAGAAATCAACTGAAAGCATAACAATACCTTTTAATAATAACCTATAATAAGAGTGTGTCTGAGTCTCAGACCAGTCACAAAATATATATTTAGTGGATGAAATACTATGATTGCCTTCTATATTTGGGAAAAAGCTTTTGTTAAGTGCTGTTAAGCTCCAGTTTTACACTAGGACATGAAGATTGGCCACCACAGAACACCAGCAAGACTCTGAAACAGCTCTAAAAGCTGTAGGGCAATTAAGACTGACATACATTTTTTTCTTCACATGTGACAGTACCAGTTGTACTATAGCTTTTTCTTGGATCAAAGATACACTTTACTTCTGGTCACTATTCATGAGATAGCCCTTAGTGTGTTAAAAGTTGTAAACCATTTAATTCTCCTACACTTTCTTTGTGTGTATGCGAGAAACTAGCAGTACACCACTGTAGCTAAAGAACTATGACCATGACTCTCTGGTCAGAACTCATATGTCATATGACCTTTACATGGATGTGAAGATTCATCTCTGGAATTTCACTCCATTCCACTCTTGCTGTGGATTTCTTAATAACCATGCCTCACACATAACATAGAGGGTTATAATCAGGTTTCAGTTGTAACCATGTTACAATGTGTTCAAGACAGGAATACCAAGGACTTCACCTCAAGATCGAATCTTAAGAGGTGAATCTTGGCATCCATGTCTGTAACAAGTAATATCGGGTTATGAATACAGAGGCCAGATCATAACTCTTTGTAGTACATGGAGTTTTATCTATGCCATGTAGTATCAGAGAAAAAATGCTATGTGTTTTATCAGCTTTGAAAGCCAGTAAACCACTTAGTGACTGTTGTCACATAGACAGCAAGTAAGGAAAAAGTCAAGAACCATTTTTAAATGGTGCCCTAATTTAAATAAGTTACTTACAGACCAACATCTGTAAATTTCTGTGGAAGATATTCAGGGCCTAAAGGAAAGTGATTTCCCTTATAGTCAACTGTAACTGTGCTTAAGTGCTTTTTCTAGTTTTGAAGTGTAATCATGGCACTCACTGCATACAGTACAAGTTGGCTATGACCAGTAATCCAGTCATCCTCAGTATTGTTAGTTATTTAATCATGTTATTACCTTAACATGCTTCTTCTCATAGACCTTTCAAAAGAAGAAAAGAAAAAGGTAACATATTCTGCATTCCAATGCCCTTTAAATAAAATACTGCGTTCAGTACCTCACTGGTGACAGAAAGGAATAAAGGCCTAGCTATGGGCCAAGTGACCTGAATTCTATAACCAACTCAGGTGCTTAACATTAAGTCAGGGATGATGAGCATCACCAAAGGCTACATCTCATAGAAAAGGCTGCCAGGTTGGTTGATGGAAGAAACCCAGAGCTGTTGGACATGCTACACCTAAAGAAATCCCAGTCCCTCCGAGCTACACACTCTAGGGACCTAAACCTTGTCACCACAATAAACCAGACATGCTGGAGGGATAGATTCCTGTCCCAGAGACTTCCCATACTCTGGAACAGGCTACCCATCTATGTCAAGCAAAGTTCTTCATTAGCACTCTTCAAGAAAAATCTTGATGAGTGGATGGGAAATAGGAAATACACCCCGGGGATCACTTCTGTGTCTCTGCTTGACAGTGGCACAGGAAAATAACTTTCTTGGGTGGTGTAAGCCAGGGAACCTTGTTGGCTAGGCTTATGTAGGCCATTGGGCTGATAGCCTAGTACCTACTTATGAACCTATGAACCTATGAAAAGAGAAGCTATAACTGTCCTATGGGCCTGGAGCAGGTGTGGTATATACACTGAAAGTCAAAGTCACTCCCTATTGGCCCTTAGCCTAATGCTGACAACAGGAAAATGTGGGAGATTAATGGCTATATAGATAACCCTACAATCTGCAATTTAATGGTTCCTCACTCATCCCATTTCTACACTCTGTACCAAGTACCTTTCACATCTTAGAATTTGCACATGCAAGAATGAGGAACCCTATGTTTACGGTCTCTCCCATTATGGATATATATTTATTTATTATTTATTTATTTATTTGCAGTTTATTAACCAAGAAAGTCCATTGGGCTGAAATGCGCCCTTTATCAATGGAGGCTCGGGGAGAAAATCTCCAGAACAATATTACAATATCTAAAAAAAACATTAAAAACTAACAAAAATATCACATTTTTGAAGACATAGAAATAATGAGAATAATAATAAAAACATATTGTGGTATATGTCATAACAAGAAATTCTGTGAATACATGGGATAACAAAGCATTTTGTAGTTCAAGGTATGCAAATGCCTATACTAAATAAGACATAATAGGAGTTGGTGTTATAACATAAATTGTAAGGAGATGTTAAGGACAGCAAAGCAGGTGTTAGGTTAATCAGTGAAAGAAAGCTTCAAGAGAGAAGGGGTGAAGTAGATATAGGTTAGGAAGGGTGAGGGCAGGAGCATTCCCACTTAAAAGACAGGTAGGAATGAAGTAAAGTCTTAAAACAAGAGTGGTTCTCGGTAATTCCGATGTTGGCTGGGAGTGAGTTCCATTTGCATGTTAGGGAGAATGACAACAGAAGTTGCCCAGGTGTACATATGGGTTTGTATACTTCAAGGACATTCTGATTTTTGGATCTGAGTGATCTGTCAAGAAGATGCAGGGTGAGGATGGAGGAGAAGGAGGGGCAGTTAAAAGGCTTGAAAATGAGTTTATGGACAGTTGAGAGTTGAATATAAGAGAGATAGCTGGGGAGTTCTAGCCATTTCAAAGAATGTAGGGCATCACAGTGGTGCAAATAGGACTTGGAGCCAGTAGCAAACTTAGAGAGTTTATTGTAACAGGATTCAAGTTTTGTCTGTAGGGAGGATTGTAGGTTAATTAGGAGAGGGGCTGCATACATAAGAGAGGGAAGGAGGTACGTGACATCAAGGGTACACTAGGTTGAGATGGTGAGGTATCAATTGTGCTGATAGGACATTCCAAGCTTCTGGAAGGTTTTCTTGATGTAAGTGAATGTCAAACTCTAGTTGTTCATCAATAAGGACACCTAGTAGCTTGGTATGGGGGACTATTTCGATGGGAGTCTTGTTTTGCTTGACTATAGAGAAGGAGATCTTGTCAATTTTGGTATTTTTTGATGAGGTAAATATCATGATTTTAGTCTTGGTTGCATTGAGAGCTAGGTGATTGTTTAGCAACCAAGTTTCCATGCTGTTAAAGGCATCCTGAGTTATTTGCATGAGTCTGGGGAGAGATTTGGCAGACCAGATAATGTTAGAGTTATCCGCATATTGGACAAGTTTGGCATTTAGGAGACAGTGATGGAAGTTGTTAATAATATGGTAAATAATAGAGGACCCAGGATAGAGCCTTGGGGTATGCCTGTTGGAGTATGAAGGTAGGAAGAGTTACCATTTTTCCACTTGATGGCCTGTTGTCGATTTGAGAGGTAACTGTAAAACCAGTTGATAGAAGAGGAGGAAAGGTTGAGATGGGACATCTGGGACAGGACTAAGTAATGGGAAATTATATCAAATGCTTTGGATAAGTCAAGGAGAAGGGTAGCTACTATATTGCCTGAGTCATTAGCATGGTTGATGATATCAAGGAAGGACAGAAGAGCTGTGGTGGTGCTGTATCCAGGTCTAAATCCATGTTGAATAGGGGTCAGCAAGTGATTGTCTATTAAGTAAGGTAGGAGTTGCGGATGAATACACTTTTCAAGAATCTTAGAGATAGGGGAGAGAAGGGCTATTGGACAGAAATTTGAGATGTTAGTATTGCTGCCCCCTTTGTGTAGGGGAATGATAAAGGCTTTTTTCCAGAGAAGGAGTACATGATTCTTGAATGGAGCGATTGATTAGAATGCACATGGGAAGAGCTATGCCATCAGCAGCTAGCCTGATGAAGTTGGATGGTAGATTATCTGGGGCATTAGTCCATGGTTTTAATATTTGTAAGAGTTTTTTTTTTTTTATAGTATTAACAGGAATGGGTTTGAGGGTGAAGGGAGGGAGGTGAGTATAGTTGGTGGTAGAGGATAAGGAGTTTTGGGAGGGAGATGTGGTAGGAGTTAATACATTGCTTGGAAAAGATGTGGTGAGCTTGGCTATAGAGTCTATGAAAGAGGAGTTAAATTGGAAGGCAATGATGTGATCTGGAGAGCCAGGATTTGGGCAAGGATTGTCGTTTTGGTGAGGACTGAGAAGGGAAGAGATATTGCTCAAAAACATTTAGGGAGTGGGATTGAGGGATTTGGGATATCTGCTGGGAGGATGCCATGATTCAAGGAACCAAGAGGAAGAATGATAGGGATGAGTAATGGACGAAGTCAATGTCAGTGTCAACAAAAAGAAACATTGCTTTCAGTTCAGTCAACTGGATTGTAATGTCACACTACCCTGGCAGTTCCATATACTGTCCAAAGGGTAGTGATGTGTTCCCTTATTCTTGCCATGAATACATTTTGCCAAATGGCTTTCCCTAGTATAGAACTAGACCATTATAAAATCACATCTCAGAAGATCGGTACAGCACTTCACTTCCATCTTAGTGTAATAATTTTCTTTGCTTCTAGATGTTTAAAAAAAGCACATCAACTTTGGTTTTGATAAACAAAACCCCTTCTCCTATTCTTAAAGTATGATCATTTCGGCTAAGAAACAGAGTAGATTTTTTGCTGCAACTTAACTGCTTCTCATATAGTAAAAGCATGATCATTTTGTTTAGTTATACTCCTAGCCTTAAAATTCCAGATAATATTACTATCACATTTTCTTTGAAATTGCTCACACTTCCACATGACTGAAAAGACTCTTCCCAAGTCCTGACTACCCATTCTTTACATTCCCATCAGAATGGATCAAATGATGGCAACATTTTCTTTAACTTTCAGGGCCTATAAACTTATTTGTGCAGACATTTCCATACAAATATCCTAAACCATCATAGCTTTACCCAACCTAATTAATAAATTTTTAGCATGGGCATTTCCCTCTAATTTGCATTAATGTCATATCCATGCTC